>NW_027207015.1:0-74000 GCF_032191515.1 Phaenicophaeus curvirostris | reverse complement strand
GAATTGTAACTTAACTGGGGCTAATAATGCGATTATGGCAAAGAGAGTATCTCCCGCAGGGTAGCTGCTACCATCAAATGTTTGCCCTCATTAGACTCCCCTCTGGAAGCGCTTTCACTGCAAGCTGCAGATTCCCTCCTAACAGCAAGCTTTAGGATAGGGTACTGAATTGTAACTTAACTGGGGCTAATAATGCGATTATGGCAAAGAGAGTATCTCCCGCAGGGTAGCTGCTACCATCAAATGTTTGCCCTCATTAGACTCCCCTCTGGAAGCGCTTTCACTGCAAGTTGCAGATTCCCTCCTAACAGCAAGCTTTAGGATAGGGTACTGAATTGTAACTTTCTTTCGCCTAATAATGCGATTTTGGCAAAGAGAGTATCTCCCGCAGGGAAGCTGCTACCATCAAATGTTTGCCCTCATTAGACTCCCCTCTGGAAGCGCTTTCACTGCAAGCTGCAGATTCTCTCCTAACAGCAAGCTTTTGGATAGGGTACTGAATTTTAACTTATCTGCGGCTAATAAGGCGATTTTGGGAAGGAGAATATCTCCCGCAGGGAAGCTGCTACCATCAAATGTTTGCCCTCATTAGACTCCCCTCTGGAAGCGCTTTCACTGCAAGCTGCAGATTCCCTCCTAACAGCAAGCTTTAGCTTAGGGTACTGAATTGTAACTTAACTGCGGCTAATAAGGCGATTTTGGCAAAGAGAATATCTCCCGCAGGGAAGCTGTTACCATCAAATGATTGCCCTCATTAGACTCCCCTCTGGAAGCGCTTTCACTGCAAGCTGCAGATTCCCTCCTAACAGCAAGCTTTAGGATAGGGTACTGAATTGTAACTTACTTTCGCCTAATAATGCGATTTTGGCAAAGAGAGTATCTCCCGCAGGGAAGCTGCTACCATCAAATGTTTGCCCTCGTTAGACTCCCCTCTGGAAGCGCTTTCAGTGCAAGCTGCAGATTCCCTCCTAACAGCAAGCTTTAGGATAGGGTACTGAATTGTAACTTAATTTCGCCTAATAATGCGATTTTGGCAAAGAGAGTAACTCCCGCAGGGAAGCTGCTACCATCAAATGTTTGCCCTCATTAGACTCCCCTCTGGAAGCGCTTTCACTGCAAGCTGCAGATTCCCTCCTAACAGCAAGCTTTAGGATAGGGTACTGAATTGTAACTTAACTGCGTCAAATAAGGCGATTGTGGCAAAGAGAATATCTCCCGCAGGGAAGCTGCTACCATCAAATGTTTGCCCTCATTAGACTCCCCTCTGGAAGCGCTTTCACTGCAAGCTTCAGATTCCCTCCTAACAGCAAGCTTTAGGATAGGGTACTGAATTGTAACTTAACTGCGGCTAATAAGGCAAAATTGGAAAAGAGATTATATCCCGCAGGGAAGCTGCTACCATCAAATGTTTGCCCTCATTAGACTCCCCTCTGGAAGCGCTTTCACTGCAAGCTGCAGATTCCCTCCTAACAGCAAGCTTTAGGATAGGGTACTGAATTGTAACTTAATTTCGCCTAATAATGCGATTATGGCAAAGAGAGTATCTCCCGCAGGGAAGCTGCTACCATCAAACGTTTGCCCTCGTTAGACTCCCCTCCGGAAGCGCTTTCACTGCAAGCTGCAGATTCCCTCCTAACAGCAAGCTTTAGGATAGGGTACTGAATTGTATCTTACTTTCGCCTAATAATGCGATTTTGGCAAAGAGAGTATCTCCGGCAGGGAAGCTGCTACCATCAAATGTTTGCCCTCATTAGACTCCCCTCTGGAAGCGCTTTCACTGCAAGCTGCAGATTCCCTCCTAACAGCAAGCTTTAGGATAGGGTACTGAATTGTAACTTAACTGCGGCTAATAAGGCGATTTTGGGAAAGAGAATATCTCCCGCAGGGAAGCTGCTACCATCAAATGTTTGCCCTCATTAGACTCCCCTCTGGAAGCGCTTTCACTGCAAGCTGCAGATTCCCTCCTAACAGCAAGCTTTAGGATAGGGTACTGAATTGTAACTTAATTTCGCCTAATAATGCGATTTTGGCAAAGAGAGTATCTCCCGCAGGGAAGCTGCTACCATCAAACGTTTGCCCTCGTTAGACTCCCCTCCGGAAGCGCTTTCACTGCAAGCTGCAGATTCCCTCCTAACAGCAAGCTTTAGGATAGGGTACTGAATTGTAACTTAATTTCGCCTAATAATGCGATTTTGGCAAAGAGAGTATCTCCCGCAGGGAAGCTGCTACCATCAAATGTTTGCCCTCATTAGACTCCCCTCTGGAAGCGCTTTCACTGCAAGCTGCAGATTCCCTCCTAACAGCAAGCTTTAGGATAGGGTACTGAATTGTAACTTAACTGCGGTTAATAAGGCGATTTTGTCAAAGAGAGTATCTCCCGCAGGGAAGCTGCTAACATCAAATGTTTGCCCTCATTAGACTCCCCTCTGGAAGCGCTTTCACTGCAAGCTGCAGATTCCCTCCTAACAGCAAGCTTTAGGATAGGGTACTGAATTGTAACTTAACTGCGGCTAATAAGGCAAAAATAGAAAAGAGATTATATCCCGCAGGGAAGCTGCTACCATCAAATGTTTGCCCTCGTTAGACTCCCCTCTGGAAGCGCTTTCACTGCAAGCTGCAGATTCCCTCCTAACAGCAAGCTTTAGGATAGGGTACTGAATTGTAACTTAATTTCGCATAATAATGCGATTTTGGCAAATAGAGTATCTCCCGCAGGGAAGCTGCTACCATCAAATGTTTGCCCTCATTAGAATCCCCTCTGGAAGCGCTTTCACTGCAAGCTGCAGATTCCCTCCTAACAGCAAGCTTTAGGATAGGGTACTGAATTGTAACTTATCTGCGGCTAATAAGGCGATTTTTGCAAAGAGAATATCTCCCGCAGGGAAGCTGCTACCATCAAATTTTTGCCCTCATTAGACTCCCCTCTGGAAGTGCTTTCACTGCAAGCTGCAGATTCCCTCCTAACAGCAAGCTTTAGGATAGGGTACTGAATTGTAACTTAACTGCGGCTAATAAGGCGATTTTGTCAAAGAGAGTATCTCCCGCAGGGAAGCTGCTAACATCAAATGTTTGCCCTCATTAGACTCCCCTCTGGAAGCGCTTTCACTGCAAGCTGCAGATTCCCTCCTAACAGCAAGCTTTAGGATAGGGTACTGAATTGTAACTTAACTGCGGCTAATAAGGCAAAAATAGAAAAGAGATTATATCCCGCAGGGAAGCTGCTACCATCAAATGTTTGCCCTCGTTAGACTCCCCTCTGGAAGCGCTTTCACTGCAAGCTGCAGATTCCCTCCTAACAGCAAGCTTTAGGATAGGGTACTGAATTGTAACTTAATTTCGCATAATAATGCGATTTTGGCAAAGAGAGTATCTCCCGCAGGGAAGCTGCTACCATCAAATGTTTGCCCTCATTAGACTCCCCTCTGGAAGCGCTTTCACTGCAAGCTGCAGATTCCCTCCTAACAGCAAGCTTTAGGATAGGGTACTGAATTGTAACTTATCTGCGGCTAATAAGGCGATTTTGGCAAAGAGAATATCTCCCGCAGGGAAGCTGCTACCATCAAATTTTTGCCCTCATTAGACTCCCCTCTGGAAGCGCTTTCACTGCAAGCTGCAGATTCCCTCCTAACAGCAAGCTTTAGGATAGGGTACTGAATTGTAACTTACTTTCGCCTAATAATGCGATTTTGGCAAAGAGAGTATCTCCCGCAGGGAAGCTGCTACCATCAAATGTTTGCACTCCTTAGACTCCCCTCTGGAAGCGCTTTCACTGCAAGCTGCAGATTCCCTCCTAACAGCAAGCTTTAGGATAGGGTACTGAATTGTAACTTAACTGGGGCTTATAATGCGATTATGGCAAAGAGAGTATCTCCCGCAGGGTAGCTGCTACCATCAAATGTTTGCCCTCATTAGACTCCCCTCTGGAAGCGCTTTCACTGCAAGCTGCAGATTCCCTCCTAACAGCAAGCTTTAGGATAGGGTACTGAATTGTAACTTACTTTCGCCTAATAATGCGATTTTGGCAAAGAGAGTATCTCCCACAGGGAAGCTGCTACCATCAAATGTTTGCCCTCATTAGACTCCCCTCTGGAAGCGCTTTCACTGCAAGCTGCAGATTCTCTCCTAACAGCAAGCTTTAGGATAGGGTACTGAATTGTAACTTATCTGCGGCTAATAAGGCGATTTTGGGAAAGAGAATATCTCCCGCAGGGAAGCTGCTACCATCAAATGTTTGCCCTCATTAGACTCCCCTCTGGAAGCGCTTTCACCGCAAGCTGCAGATTCCCTCCTAACAGCAAGCTTTAGGATAGGGTACTGAATTGTAACTTAACTGCGGCTAATAAGGCGATTTTGGCAAAGAGAATATCTCCCGCAGGGAAGCTGTTACCATCAAATGATTGCCCTCATTAGACTCCCCTCTGGAAGCGCTTTCACTGCAAGCTGCAGATTCCCTCCTAACAGCAAGCTTTAGGATAGGGTCCTGAATTGTAACTTACTTTCGCCTAATAATGCGATTTTGTCAAAGAGAGTATCTCCCGCAGGGAAGCTGCTACCATCAAATGTTTGCCCTCATTAGACTCCCCTCTGGAAGCGCTTTCACTGCAAGCTGCAGATTCCCTCCTAACAGCAAGCTTTAGGATAGGGTACTGAATTGTAACTTACTTTCGCCTAATAATGCGATTTTGGCAAAGAGAGTATCTCCCGCAGGGAAGCTGCTACCATCAAATGTTTGCCCTCATTAGACTCCCCTCTGGAAGCGCTTTCACTGCAAGCTGCAGATTCCCTCCTAACAGCAAGCTTTAGGATAGGGTACTGAATTGTAACTTACTTTCGCCTAATAATGCGATTTTGGCAAAGAGAGTATCTCCCGCAGGGAAGCTGCTACCATCAAATATTTGCCCTCATTAGACTCCCCTCTGGAAGCGCTTTCACTGCAAGCTGCAGATTCCCTCCTAACAGCAAGCTTTAGGATAGGGTACTGAATTGTAACTTAACTGCGGATAATAATGCGATTTTGGCAAAGAGAGTATCTCCCGCAGGGAAGCTGCTACCATCAAATGTTTGCCCTCATTAGACTCCCCTCTAGAAGCGCTTTCACTGCAAGCTGCAGATTCCCTCCTAACAGCAAGCTTTAGGATAGGGTACTGAATTGTAACTTAACTGCGTCAAATAAGGCGATTTTGGCAAAGAGAATATCTCCCGCAGGGAAGCTGCTACCATCAAATGTTTGCCCTCATTAGACTCCCCTCTGGAAGCGCTTTCACTGCAAGCTTCAGATTCCCTCCTAACAGCAAGCTTTAGGATAGGGTACTGAATTGTAACTTAACTGCGGCTAATAAGGCAAAATTGGAAAAGAGATTATATCCCGCAGGGAAGCTGCTACCATCAAATGTTTGCCCTCATTAGACTCCCCTCTGGAAGCGCTTTCACTGCAAGCTGCAGATTCCCTCCTAACAGCAAGCTTTAGGATAGGGTACTGAATTGTAACTTAATTTCGCCTAATAATGCGATTTTGGCAAAGAGAGTATCTCCCGCAGGGAAGCTGCTACCATCAAACGTTTGCCCTCGTTAGACTCCCCTCCGGAAGCGCTTTCACTGCAAGCTGCAGATTCCCTCCTAACAGCAAGCTTTAGGATAGGGTACTGAATTGTAACTTAATTTCGCCTAATAATGCGATTTTGGCAAAGAGAGTATCTCCGGCAGGGAAGCTGCTACCATCAAATGTTTGCCCTCATTAGACTCCCCTCTGGAAGCGCTTTCACTGCAAGCTGCAGATTCCCTCCTAACAGCAAGCTTTAGGATAGGGTACTGAATTCTAACTTAACTGCGGCTAATAAGGCGATTATGTCAAAGAGATTATCTCCCGCAGGGAAGCTGCTACCATCAAATGTTTGCCCTCATTAGACTCCCCTCTGGAAGCGCTTTCACTGCAAGCTGCAGATTCCCTCCTAACAGCAAGCTTTAGGATAGGGTACTGAATTGTAACTTATCTGCGGCTAATAAGGCGATTTTGGGAAAGAGAATATCTCCCGCAGGGAAGCTGCTACCATCAAATGTTTGCCCTCATTAGACTCCCCTCTGGAAGCGCTTTCACTGCAAGCTGCAGATTCCCTCCTAACAGCAAGCTTTAGGATAGGGTACTGAATTGTAACTTAACTGCGGCTAATAAGGCGATTTTGGCAAAGAGAATATCTCCCGCAGGGAAGCTGTTACCATCAAATGATTGCCCTCATTAGACTCCCCTCTGGAAGCGCTTTCACTGCAAGCTGCAGATTCCCTCCTAACAGCAAGCTTTAGGATAGGGTACTGAATTGTAACTTACTTTCGCCTAATAATGCGATTTTGGCAAAGAGAGTATCTCCCGCAGGGAAGCTGCTACCATCAAATGTTTGCCCTCGTTAGACTCCCCTCCGGAAGCGCTTTCACTGCAAGCTGCAGATTCCCTCCTAACAGCAAGCTTTAGGATAGGGTACTGAATTGTAACTTACTTTCGCCTAATAATGCGATTTTGGCAAAGAGAGTATCTCCCGCAGGGAAGCTGCTACCATCAAATGTTTGCCCTCATTAGACTCCCCTCTGGAAGCGCTTTCACTTCAAGATGCAGATTCCCTCCTAACAGCAAGCTTTAGGATAGGGTACTGAATTGTAACTTAACTGCGGCTAATAAGGCGATTTTGGCATGAGAGTATCTCCCGCAGGGAAGCTGCTACCATCAAATGTTTGCCCTCATTAGACTCCCCTCTGGAAGCGCTTTCACTGCAAGCTGCAGATTCCCTCCTAACAGCAAGCTTTAGGATAGGGTACTGAATTGTAACTTACTTTCGCCTAATAATGCGATTTTGGCAAAGACAGTATCTCCCGCAGGGAAGCTGCTACCATCAAATGTTTGCCCTCATTAGACTCCCCTCTGGAAGCGCTTTCACTGCAAGCTGCAGATTCCCTCCTAACAGCAAGCTTTAGGATAGGGTACTGAATTGTAACTTAACTGCGTCTAATAAGGCGATTTTGGCAAAGAGAATATCTCCCGCAGGGAAGCTGTTACCATCAAATGTTTGCCCTCATTAGACTCCCCTCTGGAAGCGCTTTCACTGCAAGCTGCAGATTCCCTCGTAACAGCAAGCTTTAGGATAGTGTACTGAATTGTAACTTAACTGCGGCTAATAAGGCAAAATTGGAAAAGAGATTATATCCCGCAGGGAAGCTGCTACCATCAAATGTTTGCCCTCATTAGACTCCCCTCTGGAAGCGCTTTCACTGCAAGCTGCAGATTCCCTCCTAACAGCAAGCTTTAGGATAGGGTACTGACTTGTAACTTATCTGCGGCTAATAAGGCGATTTTGGCAAAGAGAATATCTCCCGCAGGGAAGCTGCTACCATCAAATTTTTGCCCTCATTAGACTCCCCTCTGGAAGCGCTTTCACTGCAAGCTGCAGATTCCCTCCTAACAGCAAGCTTTAGGATAGGGTACTGAATTGTAACTTACTTTCGCCTAATAATGCGATTTTGGCAAAGAGAGTATCTCCCGCAGGGAAGCTGCTACCATCAAATGTTTGCACTCCTTAGACTCCCCTCTGGAAGCGCTTTCACTGCAAGCTGCAGATTCCCTCCTAACAGCAAGCTTTAGGATAGGGTACTGAATTGTAACTTACTTTCGCCTAATAATGCGATTTTGGCAAAGAGAGTATCTCCCGCAGGGAAGCTGCTACCATCAAATGTTTGCACTCCTTAGACTCCCCTCTGGAAGCGCTTTCACTGCAAGCTGCAGATTCCCTCCTAACAGCAAGCTTTAGATAGGGTACTGAATTGTATCTTACTTTCGCCTAATAATGCGATTTTGGCAAAGAGAGTATCTCCCGCAGGGAAGCTGCTACCATCAAATGTTTGCCCTCATTAGACTCCCCTCTGGAAGCGCTTTCACTGCAAGCTGCAGATTCCCTCCTAACAGCAAGCTTTAGGATAGGGTACTGAATTGTAACTTAACTGCGGCTAATAAGGCGATTTTGGCAAAGAGAATATCTCCCGCAGGGAAGCTGTTACCATCAAATGTTTGCCCTCATTAGACTCCCCTCTGGAAGCGCTTTCACTGCAAGCTGCAGATTCCCTCGTAACAGCAAGCTTTAGGATAGTGTACTGAATTGTAACTTAACTGCGGCTAATAAGGCAAAATTGGAAAAGAGATTATATCCCGCAGGGAAGCTGCTACCATCAAATGTTTGCCCTCATTAGACTCCCCTCTGGAAGCGCTTTCACTGCAAGCTGCAGATTCCCTCCTAACAGCAAGCTTTAGGATAGGGTACTGAATTGTAACTTATCTGCGGCTAATAAGGCGATTTTGGCAAAGAGAATATCTCCCGCAGGGAAGCTGCTACCATCAAATTTTTGCCCTCATTAGACTCCCCTCTGGAAGCGCTTTCACTGCAAGCTGCAGATTCCCTCCTAACAGCAAGCTTTAGGATAGGGTACTGAATTGTAACTTACTTTCGCCTAATAATGCGATTTTGGCAAAGAGAGTATCTCCCGCAGGGAAGCTGCTACCATCAAATCTTTGCCCTCATTAGACGCCCCTCTGGAAGCGCTTTCACTGCAAGCTGCAGATTCCCTCCTAACAGCAAGCTTTAGATAGGGTACTGAATTTTATCTTACTTTCGCCTAATAATGCGATTTTGGCAAAGAGAGTATCTCCCGCAGGGAAGCTGCTACCATCAAATGTTTGCCCTCATTAGACTCCCCTCTGGAAGCGCTTTCACTGCAAGCTGCAGATTCCCTCCTAACAGCAAGCTTTAGGATAGGGTACTGAATTGTATCTTACTTTCGCCTAATAATGCGATTTTGGCAAAGAGAGTATCTCCCGCAGGGAAGCTGCTACCATCAAATATTTGCCCTCATTAGACTCCCCTCTGGAAGCGCTTTCACTGCAAGCTTCAGATTCCCTCCTAAAAGCAAGCTTTAGTATAGGGTACTGAATTGTAACTTAACTGCGGCTAATAAGGCAAAATTGGAAAAGAGATTATCTCCCGCAGGGAAGCTGCTACCATCAAATGTTTGCCCTCGTTAGACTCCCCTCTGGAAGCGCTTTCACTGCAAGCTGCAGATTCCCTCCTAACAGCAAGCTTTAGGATAGGGTACTGAATTGTAACTTAATTTCGCCTAATAATGCGATTTTGGCAAAGAGAGTATCTCCCGCAGGGAAGCTGCTACCATCAAACGTTTACCCTCGTTAGACTCCCCTCTGGAAGCGCTTTCACTGCAAGCTGCAGATTCCCTCCTAACAGCAAGCTTTAGGATAGGGTACTGAATTGTAACTTACTTTCGCCTAATAATGCGATTTTGGCAAAGAGACTATCTCCCGCAGGGAAGATGCTACAATCAAATGTTTGCCCTCGTTAGACTCCCCTCTGGAAGCGCTTTCACTGCAAGCTGCAGATTCCCTCCTAACAGCAAGCTTTAGGATAGTGTACTGAATTGAAGCTTACTTTCGCATAATAATGCGATTTTGGCAAAGAGAGTATCTCCCGCAGGGAAGCTGCTACCATCAAATGTTTGCCCTCATTAGACTCCCCTCTGGAAGCGCTTTCACTGCAAGCTGCAGATTCCCTCCTAACAGCAAGCTTTAGCATAGGGTACTGAATTATAACTTACTTTCGCATAATAATGCGATTTTGGCAAAGAGAGTATCTCCCGCAGGGAAGCTGCTACCATCAAATCTTTGCCCTCCTTAGACTCCCCTCTGGAAGCGCTTTCACTGCAAGCTGCAGATTCCCTCCTAACAGCAAGCTTTAGGATAGGGTACTGAATTGTAACTTACCTTCGCCTAATAATGCGATTTTGGCAAAGAGAGTATCTCCCGCAGGGAAGCTGCTACCATCAAATGTTTCCCCTCGTTACACTCCCCTCTGGCAGCGCTTTCACTGCAAGCTGCAGATTCCCTCCTAACAGCAAGCTTTAGGATAGGGTACTGAATTGAAGCTTACTTTCGCATAATATTGCGATTTTGGCAAAGAGAGTATCTCCCGCAGGGAAGCTGTTACCATCAAATGTTTGCCCTCATTAGACTCCCCTCTGGAAGCGCTTTCACTGCAAGCTGAAGATTCCCTCCTAACAGCAAGCTTTAGCATAGGGTACTGAATTGTAACTTACTTTCGCCTAATAATGCGATTATGGCAAAGAGAGTATCTCCCGCAGGGAAGCTGCTACCATCAAATGTTTGCCCTCCTTAGACTCCCCATTGGAAGCGCTTTCACTGCAAGCTGCAGATTCCCTCCTAACAGCAAGCTTTAGGATAGGGTACTGAATTGTAACTTACTTTCGCCTAATAATGCGATTTTGGCAAAGAGAGTATCTCCCGCAGGGAAGCTGCTACCATCAAATGTTTGCCCTCATTAGACTCCCCTCTGGAAGCGCTTTCACTGCAAGCTGCAGATTCCCTCCTAACAGCAAGCTTTAGGATAGGGTACTGAATTGTAACTTATCTGCGGCTAATAAGGCGATTTTGGGAAAGAGAATATCTCCCGCAGGGAAGCTGCTACCATCAAATGTTTGCCCTCGTTAGACTACCCTCTGGAAGCGCTTTCACTGCAAGCTGCAGATTCCCTCCTAACAGCAAGCTTTAGGATAGGGTACTGAATTGTAACTTAACTGCGGCTAATAATGATATTTTGGCAAAGAGAATATCTCCCGCAGGGAAGCTGCTACCATCAAATGTTTGCCCTCGTTAGACTACCCTCTGGAAGCGCTTTCACTGCAAGCTGCAGATTCCCTCCTAACAGCAAGCTTTAGGATAGGGTACTGAATTGTAACTTAACTGTGGCTAATAAGGCGATTTTGGGAAAGAGAATATCTCCCGCAGGGAAGCTGCTACTATCAAATGTTTGCCCTCATTAGACTCCCCTCTGGAAGCGCTTTCACTGCAAGCTGCAGATTCCCTCCTAATAGCAAGCTTTAGGATAGGGTACTGAATTGTAACTTACTTTCGCCTAATAATGCGATTTTGGCAAAGAGAGTATCTCCCGCAGGGAAGCTGCTACCATCAAATGTTTGCCCTCATTAGACTCCCCTCTGGAAGCGCTTTCACTGCAAGCTGCAGATTCCCTCCTAACAGCAAGCTTTAGGATAGGGTACTGAATTGTATCTTACTTTCGCCTAATAATGCGATTTTGGCAAAGAGAGTATCTCCCGCAGGGAAGCTGCTAACATCAAATGTTTGCCCTCATTAGACTCCGCTCTGGAAGCGCTTTCACTGCAAGCTGCAGATTCCCTCCTAACAGCAAGCTTTAGGATAGGGTACTGAATTGTAACTTAACTGCGGCTAATAAGGCGAAATTGGAAAAGAGAGTATCTCCCGCAGGGAAGCTGCTACCATCAAATGTTTGCCCTCGTTAGACTCCCCTCTGGAAGTGCTTTCACTGCAAGCTGCAGATTCCCTCCTAACAGCAAGCTTTAGGATAGGGTACTGAATTGTAACTTACTTTCGCCTAATAATGCGATTTTGGCAAAGAGAGTATCTCCCGCAGGGAAGCTGCTACCATCAAATGTTTGCCCTCATTAGACTCCCCTCTGGAAGCGCTTTCACTGCAAGCTGCAGATTCCCTCCTAACAGCAAGCTTTAGGATAGGGTACTGAATTGTAACTTACTTTCGCCTAATAATGCGATTTTGGCAAAGAGAGTATCTCCCGCAGGTAAGCTGCTACCATCAAATGTTTGCCCTCATTAGACTCCCCTCGGGAAGCGCTTTCACTGCAAGCTGCAGATTCCCTCCTAACAGCAAGCTTTAGGATAGGGTACTGAATTGTAACTTAACTGCGGCTAATAAGGCGATTCTGGCAAAAAGAATATCTCCCGCAGGGAAGCTGCTACCATCAAATATTTGCCCTCATTAGACTCCCCTCTGGAAGCGCTTTCACTGCAAGCTGCATATTCCCTCCTAACAGCAAGCTTTAGGATAGGGTACTGAATTGTAACTTACTTTCGCCTAATAAAGCGATTTTGGCAAAGAGAATATCTCCCGCAGGGAAGCTGCTACCATCAAATGTTTGCCCTCATTAGACTCCCCTCTGGAAGCGCTTTCACTGCAAGCTGCAGATTCCCTCCTAACAGCAAGCTTTAGGATAGGGTACTGAATTGTAACTTAATTTCGGCTAATAATGCGATTTTGGCAAAGAGAGTATCTCCCGCAGGGAAGCTGCTACCATCAAACGTTTGCCCTCGTTAGACTCCCCTCCGGAAGCGCTTTCACTGCAAGCTGCAGATTCCCTCCTAACAGCAAGCTTTAGGATAGGGTACTGAATTGTAACTTACTTTCGCATAATATTGCGATTCTGGCAAAGAGAATATCTCCCGCAGGGAAGCTGCTACCATCAAATGTTTGCCCTCATTAGACTCCCCTCTGGAAGCGCTTTCACTGCAAGCTGCAGATTCCCTCCTAACAGCAAGCTTTAGGATAGGGTACTGAATTGTAACTTATCTGCGGCTAATAAGGAGATTTTGGCAAAGAGAATATCTCCCGCAGGGAAGCTGCTACCATCAAATCTTTGCCCTCATTAGACTCCCCTCTAGAAGCGCTTTCACTGCAAGCTGCAGATTCCCTCCTAACAGCAAGCTTTAGGATAGGGTACTGAATTGTAACTTACTTTCGCCTAATAATGCGATTTTGGCAAAGAGAATATCTCCCGCACGGAAGCTGCTACCATCAAATGTTTGCCCTCATTAGACTCCCCTCTGGAAGCGCTTTCACTGCAAGCTGCAGATTCCCTCCTAACAGCAAGCTTTAGGATAGGGTACTGAATTGTAACTTACTTTCGCCTAATAATGCGATTTTGGCAAAGAGAGTATCTCCCGCAGGGAAGCTGCTACCATCAAATGTTTGCCCTCATTAGACTCCCCTCTGGAAGCGCTTTCACTTCAAGATGCAGATTCCCTCCTAACAGCAAGCTTTAGGATAGGGTACTGAATTGTAACTTAACTGCGGCTAATAAGGCGATTTTGGCATGAGAGTATCTCCCGCAGGGAAGCTGCTACCATCAAATGTTTGCCCTCATTAGACTCCCCTCTGGAAGCGCTTTCACTGCAAGCTGCAGATTCCCTCCTAACAGCAAGCTTTAGGATAGGGTACTGAATTGTAACTTACTTTCGCCTAATAATGCGATTTTGGCAAAGACAGTATCTCCCGCAGGGAAGCTGCTACCATCAAATGTTTGCCCTCATTAGACTCCCCTCTGGAAGCGCTTTCACTGCAAGCTGCAGATTCCCTCCTAACAGCAAGCTTTAGGATAGGGTACTGAATTGTAACTTAACTGCGGCTAATAAGGCGATTTTGGCAAAGAGAATATCTCCCGCAGGGAAGCTGTTACCATCAAATGTTTGCCCTCATTAGACTCCCCTCTGGAAGCGCTTTCACTGCAAGCTGCAGATTCCCTCCTAACAGCAAGCTTTAGGATAGGGTACTGAATTGTAACTTAACTGCGGCTAATAATGATATTTTGGCAAAGAGAATATCTCCCGCAGGGAAGCTGCTACCATCAAATGTTTGCCCTCGTTAGACTACCCTCTGGAAGCGCTTTCACTGCAAGCTGCAGATTCCCTCCTAACAGCAAGCTTTAGGATAGGGTACTGAATTGTAACTTAACTGTGGCTAATAAGGCGATTTTGGGAAAGAGAATATCTCCCGCAGGGAAGCTGCTACTATCAAATGTTTGCCCTCATTAGACTCCCCTCTGGAAGCGCTTTCACTGCAAGCTGCAGATTCCCTCCTAATAGCAAGCTTTAGGATAGGGTACTGAATTGTAACTTACTTTCGCCTAATAATGCGATTTTGGCAAAGAGAGTATCTCCCGCAGGGAAGCTGCTACCATCAAATGTTTGCCCTCATTAGACTCCCCTCTGGAAGCGCTTTCACTGCAAGCTGCAGATTCCCTCCTAACAGCAAGCTTTAGGATAGGGTACTGAATTGTATCTTACTTTCGCCTAATAATGCGATTTTGGCAAAGAGAGTATCTCCCGCAGGGAAGCTGCTAACATCAAATGTTTGCCCTCATTAGACTCCGCTCTGGAAGCGCTTTCACTGCAAGCTGCAGATTCCCTCCTAACAGCAAGCTTTAGGATAGGGTACTGAATTGTAACTTAACTGCGGCTAATAAGGCGAAATTGGAAAAGAGAGTATCTCCCGCAGGGAAGCTGCTACCATCAAATGTTTGCCCTCGTTAGACTCCCCTCTGGAAGTGCTTTCACTGCAAGCTGCAGATTCCCTCCTAACAGCAAGCTTTAGGATAGGGTACTGAATTGTAACTTACTTTCGCCTAATAATGCGATTTTGGCAAAGAGAGTATCTCCCGCAGGGAAGCTGCTACCATCAAATGTTTGCCCTCATTAGACTCCCCTCTGGAAGCGCTTTCACTGCAAGCTGCAGATTCCCTCCTAACAGCAAGCTTTAGGATAGGGTACTGAATTGTAACTTACTTTCGCCTAATAATGCGATTTTGGCAAAGAGAGTATCTCCCGCAGGTAAGCTGCTACCATCAAATGTTTGCCCTCATTAGACTCCCCTCGGGAAGCGCTTTCACTGCAAGCTGCAGATTCCCTCCTAACAGCAAGCTTTAGGATAGGGTACTGAATTGTAACTTAACTGCGGCTAATAAGGCGCTTCTGGCAAAAAGAATATCTCCCGCAGGGAAGCTGCTACCATCAAATATTTGCCCTCATTAGACTCCCCTCTGGAAGCGCTTTCACTGCAAGCTGCAGATTCCCTCCTAACAGCAAGCTTTAGGATAGGGTACTGAATTGTAACTTACTTTCGCCTAATAAAGCGATTTTGGCAAAGAGAATATCTCCCGCAGGGAAGCTGCTACCATCAAATGTTTGCCCTCATTAGACTCCCCTCTGGAAGCGCTTTCACTGCAAGCTGCAGATTCCCTCCTAACAGCAAGCTTTAGGATAGGGTACTGAATTGTAACTTAATTTCGGCTAATAATGCGATTTTGGCAAAGAGAGTATCTCCCGCAGGGAAGCTGCTACCATCAAACGTTTGCCCTCGTTAGACTCCCCTCCGGAAGCGCTTTCACTGCAAGCTGCAGATTCCCTCCTAACAGCAAGCTTTAGGATAGGGTACTGAATTGTAACTTACTTTCGCATAATATTGCGATTCTGGCAAAGAGAATATCTCCCGCAGGGAAGCTGCTACCATCAAATGTTTGCCCTCATTAGACTCCCCTCTGGAAGCGCTTTCACTGCAAGCTGCAGATTCCCTCCTAACAGCAAGCTTTAGGATAGGGTACTGAATTGTAACTTATCTGCGGCTAATAAGGAGATTTTGGCAAAGAGAATATCTCCCGCAGGGAAGCTGCTACCATCAAATCTTTGCCCTCATTAGACTCCCCTCTGGAAGCGCTTTCACTGCAAGCTGCAGATTCCCTCCTAACAGCAAGCTTTAGGATAGGGTACTGAATTGTAACTTACTTTCGCCTAATAATGCGATTTTGGCAAAGAGAATATCTCCCGCACGGAAGCTGCTACCATCAAATGTTTGCCCTCATTAGACTCCCCTCTGGAAGCGCTTTCACTGCAAGCTGCAGATTCCCTCCTAACAGCAAGCTTTAGGATAGGGTACTGAATTGTAACTTAATTTCGCATAATAATGCGATTTTGGCAAAGAGAGTATCTCCCGCAGGGAAGCTGCTACCATCAAACGTTTGCCCTCGTTAGACTCCCCTCCGGAAGCGCTTTCACTGCAAGCTGCAGATTCCCTCCTAACAGCAAGCTTTAGGATAGGGTACTGAATTGAAACTTACTTTCGCATAATATTGCGATTTTGGCAAAGAGAGTATCTCCCGCAGGGAAGCTGCTACCATCAAATGTTTGCCCTCATTAGACTCCCCTCTGGAAGCGCTTTCACTGCAAGCTGCAGATTCCCTCCTAACAGCAAGCTTTAGGATAGGGTACTGAATTGTAACTTATCTGAGGCTAATAAGGCGATTTTGGCAAAGAGAATATCTCCCGCAGGGAAGCTGCTACCATCAAATGTTTGCCCTCATTAGACTCCCCTCTGGAAGCGCGTTCACTGCAAGCTGCAGATTCCCTCCTAACAGCAAGCTTTAGGATAGGGTACTGAATTGTAACTTACTTTCGCCTAATAATGCGATTTTGGCAAAGAGAGTATCTCCCGCAGGGAAGCTGCTACCATCAAATGTTTGACCTCATTAGACTCCCCTCTGGAAGCGCTTTCACTGCAAGCTGCAGATTCCCTCCTAACAGCAAGCTTTAGGATAGGGTACTGAATTGTAACTTACTTTCGCCTAATAATGCGATTTTGGAAAAGAGAGTATCTCCCGCAGGGAAGCTGCTACCATCAAATGTTTGCCCTCATTAGACTCCCCTCTGGAAGCGCTTTCACTTCAAGATGCAGATTCCCTCCTAACAGCAAGCTTTAGGATAGGGTACTGAATTGTAACTTAACTGCGGCTAATAAGGCGATTTTGGCATGAGAGTATCTCCCGCAGGGAAGCTGCTACCATCAAATGTTTGCCCTCATTAGACTCCCCTCTGGAAGCGCTTTCACTGCAAGCTGCAGATTCCCTCCTAACAGCAAGCTTTAGGATAGGGTACTGAATTGTAACTTAACTGCGTCTAATAAGGCGATTTTGGCAAAGAGAATATCTCCCGCAGGGAAGCTGTTACCATCAAATGTTTGCCCTCATTAGACTCCCCTCTGGAAGCGTTTTCACTGCAAGCTGCAGATTCCCTCGTAACAGCAAGCTTTAGGATAGTGTACTGAATTGTAACTTAACTGCGGCTAATAAGGCAAAATTGGAAAAGAGATTATATCCCGCAGGGAAGCTGCTACCATCAAATGTTTGCCCTCATTAGACTCCCCTCTGGAAGCGCTTTCACTGCAAGCTGCAGATTCCCTCCTAACAGCAAGCTTTAGGATAGGGTACTGAATTGTAACTTAATTTCGCCTAATAATGCGATTTTGGCAAAGAGAGTATCTCCTGCAGGGAAGCTGCTACCATCAAACGTTTGCCCTCGTTAGACTCCCCTCCGGAAGCGCTTTCACTGCAAGCTGCAGATTCCCTCCTAACAGCAAGCTTTAGGATAGGGTACTGAATTGTAACTTAATTTCGCCTAATAATGCGATTTTGGCAAAGAGAGTATCTCCCGCAGGGAAGCTGCTACCATCAAATGTTTGCCCTCATTAGACTCCCCTCTGGAAGCGCTTTCACTGCAAGCTGCAGATTCCCTCCTAACAGCAAGCTTTAGGATAGGGTACTGAATTGTAACTTAACTGCGGCTAATAAGGCGATTTTGGCAAAGAGAGTATCTCCCGCAGGGAAGCTGCTAACATCAAATGTTTGCCCTCATTAGACTCCCCTCTGGAAGCGCTTTCACTGCAAGCTGCAGATTCCCTCCTAACAGCAAGCTTTAGGATAGGGTACTGAATTGTAACTTAACTGCGGCTAATAAGGAAAAAATAGAAAAGAGATTATATCCCGCAGGGAAGCTGCTACCATCAAATGTTTGCCCTCGTTAGACTCCCCTCCGGAAGCGCTTTCACTGCAAGCTGCAGATTCCCTCCTAACAGCAAGCTTTAGGATAGGGTACTGAATTGAAACTTACTTTCGCATAATATTGCGATTTTGGCAAAGAGAGTATCTCCCGCAGGGAAGCTGCTACCATCAAATGTTTGCCCTCATTAGACTCCCCTCTGGAAGCGCTTTCACTGCAAGCTGCAGATTCCCTCCTAACAGCAAGCTTTAGGATAGGGTACTGAATTGTAACTTACTTTCGCCTAATAATGCGATTTTGGCAAAGAGAGTATCTCCCGCAGGGAAGCTGCTACCATCAAATATTTGCCCTCATTAGACTCCCCTCTGGAAGCGCTTTCACTGCAAGCTTCAGATTCCCTCCTAAAAGCAAGCTTTAGGATAGGGTACTGAATTGTAACTTAACTGCGGCTAATAAGGCAAAATTGGAAAAGAGATTATCTCCCGCAGGGAAGCTGCTACCATCAAATGTTTGCCCTCGTTAGACTCCCCTCTGGAAGCGCTTTCACTGCAAGCTGCAGATTCCCTCCTAACAGCAAGCTTTAGGATAGGGTACTGAATTGTAACTTAATTTCGCCTAATAATGCGATTTTGGCAAAGAGAGTATCTCCCGCAGGGAAGATGCTACCATCAAATCTTTGCCCTCCTTAGACTCCCCTCTGGAAGCGCTTTCACTGCAAGCTGCAGATTCCCTCCTAACAGCAAGCTTTAGGATAGGGTACTGAATTGTAACTTACCTTCGCCTAATAATGCGATTTTGGCAAAGAGAGTATCTCCCGCAGGGAAGCTGCTACCATCAAATGTTTCCCCTCGTTACACTCCCCTCTGGCAGCGCTTTCACTGCAAGCTGCAGATTCCCTCCTAACAGCAAGCTTTAGGATAGGGTACTGAATTGAAGCTTACTTTCGCATAATAATGCGATTTTGTCAAAGAGAGTATCTCCCGCAGGGAAGCTGCTACCATCAAATGTTTGCCCTCATTAGACTCCCCTCTGGAAGCGCTTTCACTGCAAGCTGCAGATTCCCTCCTAACAGCAAGCTTTAGGATAGGGTACTGAATTGTAACTTACTTTCGCCTAATAATGCGATTATGGCAAAGAGAGTATCTCCCGCAGGGAAGCTGCTACCATCAAATGTTTGCCCTCCTTAGACTCCCCTCTGGAAGCGCTTTCACTGCAAGCTGCAGATTCCCTCCTAACAGCAAGCTTTAGGATAGGGTACTGAATTGTAACTTACTTTCGCCTAATAATGCGATTTTGGCAAAGAGAGTATCTCCCGCAGGGAAGCTGCTACCATCAAATGTTTGCCCTCATTAGACTCCCCTCTGGAAGCGCTTTCACTGCAAGCTGCAGATTCCCTCCTAACAGCAAGCTTTAGGATAGGGTACTGAATTTTAACTTACTTTCGCCTAATAATGCGATTTTGGCGGAGAGAGTATCTCCCGCAGGGAAGCTGCTACCATCAAATGTTTGCCCTCATTAGACTCCCCTCTGGAAGCGCTTTCACTGCAAGCTGCAGATTCCCTCCTAACAGCAAGCTTTAGGATAGGGTACTGAATTGTAACTTATCTGCGGCTAATAAGGCGATTTTGGGAAAGAGAATATCTCCCGCAGGGAAGCTGCTACCATCAAATGTTTGCCCTCATTAGACTCCCCTCTGGAAGCGCTTTCACTGCAAGCTGCAGATTCCCTCCTAACAGCAAGCTTTAGCATAGGGTACTGAATTGTAACTTAACTGCGGCTAATAATGATATTTTGGCAAAGAGAATATCTCCCGCAGGGAAGCTGCTACCATCAAATGTTTGCCCTCGTTACACTCCCCTCTGGAAGCGCTTTCACTGCAAGCTGCAGATTCCCTCCTAACAGCAAGCTTTAGGATAGGGTACTGAATTGTAACTTAACTGTGGCTAATAAGGCGATTTTGGGAAAGAGAATATCTCCCGCAGGGAAGCTGCTACTATCAAATGTTTGCCCTCATTAGACTCCCCTCTGGAAGCGCTTTCACTGCAAGCTGCAGATTCCCTCCTAATAGCAAGCTTTAGGATAGGGTACTGAATTGTAACTTACTTTCGCCTAATAATGCGATTTTGGCAAAGAGAGTATCTCCCGCAGGGAAGCTGCTACCATCAAATGTTTGCCCTCATTAGACTCCCCTCTGGAAGCGCTTTCACTGCAAGCTGCAGATTCCCTCCTAACAGCAAGCTTTAGGATAGGGTACTGAATTGTATCTTACTTTCGCCTAATAATGCGATTTTGGCAAAGAGAGTATCTCCCGCAGGGAAGCTGCTAACATCAAATGTTTGCCCTCATTAGACTCCCCTCTGGAAGCGCTTTCACTGCAAGCTGCAGATTCCCTCCTAACAGCAAGCTTTAGGATAGGGTACTGAATTGTAACTTAACTGCGAATAAAAAGGCGAAATTGGAAAAGAGAGTATCACCCGCAGGGAAGCTGCTACCATCAAATGTTTGCCCTCGTTAGACTCCCCTCTGGAAGTGCTTTCACTGCAAGCTGCAGATTCCCTCCTAACAGCAAGCTTTAGGATAGGGTACTGAATTGTAACTTACTTTCGCCTAATAATGCGATTTTGGCAAAGAGAGTATCTCCCACAGGGAAGCTGCTACCATCAAATGATTGCCCTCATTAGACTCCCCTCTGGAAGCGCTTTCACTGCAAGCTGCAGATTCCCTCCTAACAGCAAGCTTTAGGATAGGGTACTGAATTGTAACTTACTTTCGCCTAATAATGCGATTTTGGCAAAGAGAGTATCTCCCGCAGGTAAGCTGCTACCATCAAATGTTTGCCCTCATTAGACTCCCCTCGGGAAGCGCTTTCACTGCAAGCTGCAGATTCCCTCCTAACAGCAAGCTTTAGGATAGGGTACTGAATTGTAACTTAACTGCGGCTAATAAGGCGATTCTGGCAAAAAGAATATCTCCCGCAGGGAAGCTGCTACCATCAAATATTTGCCCTCATTAGACTCCCCTCTGGAAGCGCTTTCACTGCAAGCTGCAGATTCCCTCCTAACAGCAAGCTTTAGGATAGGGTACTGAATTGTAACTTACTTTCGCCTAATAAAGCGATTTTGGCAAAGAGAATATCTCCCGCAGGGAAGCTGCTACCATCAAATGTTTGCCCTCATTAGACTCCCCTCTGGAAGCGCTTTCACTGCAAGCTGCAGATTCCCTCCTAACAGCAAGCTTTAGGATAGGGTACTGAATTGTAACTTATCTGCGGCTAATAAGGAGATTTTGGCAAAGAGAATATCTCCCGCAGGGAAGCTGCTACCATCAAACGTTTGCCCTCGTTAGACTCCCCTCCGGAAGCGCTTTCACTGCAAGCTGCAGATTCCCTCCTAACAGCAAGCTTTAGGATAGGGTACTGAATTGTAACTTACTTTCGCATAATATTGCGATTCTGGCAAAGAGAATATCTCCCGCAGGGAAGCTGCTACCATCAAATGTTTGCCCTCATTAGACTCCCCTCTGGAAGCGCTTTCACTGCAAGCTGCAGATTCCCTCCTAACAGCAAGCTTTAGGATAGGGTACTGAATTGTAACTTACTTTCGCCTAATAATGCGATTTTGGCAAAGAGAGTATCTCCCGCAGGGAAGCTGCTACCATCAAATGTTTGCCCTCATTAGACTCCCCTCTGGAAGCGCTTTGACTGCAAGCTGCAGATTCCCTCCTAACAGCAAGCTTTAGGATAGGGTACTGAATTGTAACTTACTTTCGCCTAATAATGCGATTTTGGCAAAGAGAGTATCTCCCGCAGGGAAGCTGCTACCATCAAATGTTTCCCCTCGTTACGCTCCCCTCTGGAAGCGCTTTCACTGCAAGCTGCAGATTCCCTCCTAACAGCAAGCTTTAGGATAGGGTACTGAATTGAAGCTTACTTTCGCATAATAATGCGATTTTGGCAAAGAGAGTATCTCCCGCAGGGAAGCTGCTACCATCAAATGTTTGCCCTCGTTAGACTCCCCTCTGGAAGCGCTTTCACTGCAAGCTGCAGATTCCCTCCTAACAGCAAGCTTTAGGATAGGGTACTGAATTGTAACTTACTTTCGCCTAATAATGCGATTTTGGCAAAGAGAGTATCTCCCGCAGGGAAGCTGCTACCATCAAATGTTTGCCCTCATTAGACTCCCCTCTGGAAGCGCTTTCACTGCAAGCTGCAGATTCCCTCCTAACAGCAAGCTTTAGGATAGGGTACTGAATTGTAACTTACTTTCGCCTAATAATTCGATTTTGGCAAAGAGAGTATCTCCCGCAGGTAAGCTGCTACCATCAAATGTTTGCCCTCATTAGACTCCCCTCGGGAAGCGCTTTCACTGCAAGCTGCAGATTCCCTCCTAACAGCAAGCTTTAGGATAGGGTACTGAATTGTAACTTAACTGCGGCTAATAAGGCGATTCTGGCAAAAAGAATATCTCCCGCAGGGAAGCTGCTACCATCAAATATTTGCCCTCATTAGACTCCCCTCTGGAAGCGCTTTCACTGCAAGCTGCAGATTCCCTCCTAACAGCAAGCTTTAGGATAGGGTACTGAATTGTAACTTACTTTCGCCTAATAAAGCGATTTTGGCAAAGAGAATATCTCCCGCAGGGAAGCTGCTACCATCAAATGTTTGCCCTCATTAGACTCCCCTCTGGAAGCGCTTTCACTGCAAGCTGCAGATTCCCTCCTAACAGCAAGCTTTAGGATAGGGTACTGAATTGTAACTTAATTTCGGCTAATAATGCGATTTTGGCAAAGAGAGTATCTCCCGCAGGGAAGCTGCTACCATCAAACGTTTGCCCTCGTTAGACTCCCCTCCGGAAGCGCTTTCACTGCAAGCTGCAGATTCCCTCCTAACAGCAAGCTTTAGGATAGGGTACTGAATTGTAACTTACTTTCGCATAATATTGCGATTCTGGCAAAGAGAATATCTCCCGCAGGGAAGCTGCTACCATCAAATGTTTGCCCTCATTAGACTCCCCTCTGGAAGCGCTTTCACTGCAAGCTGCAGATTCCCTCCTAACAGCAAGCTTTAGGATAGGGTACTGAATTGTAACTTATCTGCGGCTAATAAGGAGATTTTGGCAAAGAGAATATCTCCCGCAGGGAAGCTGCTACCATCAAATCTTTGCCCTCATTAGACTCCCCTCTGGAAGCGCTTTCACTGCAAGCTGCAGATTCCCTCCTAACAGCAAGCTTTAGGATAGGGTACTGAATTGTAACTTACTTTCGCCTAATAATGCGATTTTGGCAAAGAGAATATCTCCCGCACGGAAGCTGCTACCATCAAATGTTTGCCCTCATTAGACTCCCCTCTGGAAGCGCTTTCACTGCAAGCTGCAGATTCCCTCCTAACAGCAAGCTTTAGGATAGGGTACTGAATTGTAACTTAATTTCGCATAATAATGCGATTTTGGCAAAGAGAGTATCTCCCGCAGGGAAGCTGCTACCATCAAACGTTTGCCCTCGTTAGACTCCCCTCCGGAAGCGCTTTCACTGCAAGCTGCAGATTCCCTCCTAACAGCAAGCTTTAGGATAGGGTACTGAATTGAAACTTACTTTCGCATAATATTGCGATTTTGGCAAAGAGAGTATCTCCCGCAGGGAAGCTGCTACCATCAAATGTTTGCCCTCATTAGACTCCCCTCTGGAAGCGCTTTCACTGCAAGCTGCAGATTCCCTCCTAACAGCAAGCTTTAGGATAGGGTACTGAATTGTAACTTATCTGAGGCTAATAAGGCGATTTTGGCAAAGAGAATATCTCCCACAGGGAAGCTGCTACCATCAAATGTTTGCCCTCATTAGACTCCCCTCTGGAAGCGCTTTCACTGCAATCTTCAGATTCCCTCCTAACAGCAAGCTTTAGGATAGGGTACTGAATTGTAACTTACTTTCGCCTAATAATGCGATTTTGGCAAAGAGAGTATCTCCCGCAGGGAAGCTGCTACCATCAAATGTTTCCCCTCGTTAGACTCCCCTCTGGAAGCGCTTTCACTGCAAGCTGCAGATTCCCTCCTAACAGCAAGCTTTAGGATAGGGTACTGAATTGTAACTTACTTTCGCCTAATAATGCGATTTTGGCAAAGAGAGTATCTCCCGCAGGGAAGCTGCTACCATCAAATGTTTGCCCTCATTAGACTCCCCTCTGGAAGCGCTTTCACTTCAAGATGCAGATTCCCTCCTAACAGCAAGCTTTAGGATAGGGTACTGAATTGTAACTTAACTGCGGCTAATAAGGCGATTTTGGCATGAGAGTATCTCCCGCAGGGAAGCTGCTACCATCAAATGTTTGCCCTCATTAGACTCCCCTCTGGAAGCGCTTTCACTGCAAGCTGCAGATTCCCTCCTAACAGCAAGCTTTAGGATAGGGTACTGAATTGTAACTTAACTGCGTCTAATAAGGCGATTTTGGCAAAGAGAATATCTCCCGCAGGGAAGCTGTTACCATCAAATGTTTGCCCTCATTAGACTCCCCTCTGGAAGCGCTTTCACTGCAAGCTGCAGATTCCCTCGTAACAGCAAGCTTTAGGATAGTGTACTGAATTGTAACTTAACTGCGGCTAATAAGGCAAAATTGGAAAAGAGATTATATCCCGCAGGGAAGCTGCTACCATCAAATGTTTGCCCTCATTAGACTCCCCTCTGGAAGCGCTTTCACTGCAAGCTGCAGATTCCCTCCTAACAGCAAGCTTTAGGATAGGGTACTGAATTGTAACTTAATTTCGCCTAATAATGCGATTTTGGCAAAGAGAGTATCTCCTGCAGGGAAGCTGCTACCATCAAACGTTTGCCCTCGTTAGACTCCCCTCCGGAAGCGCTTTCACTGCAAGCTGCAGATTCCCTCCTAACAGCAAGCTTTAGGATAGGGTACTGAATTGTAACTTAACTGCGGCTAATAAGGCGATTTTGGCAAAGAGAGTATCTCCCGCAGGGAAGCTGCTAACATCAAATGTTTGCCCTCCTTAGACTCCCCTCTGGAAGCGCTTTCACTGCAAGCTGCAGATTCCCTCCTAACAGCAAGCTTTAGGATAGGGTACTGAATTGTAACTTACCTTCGCCTAATAATGCGATTTTGGCAAAGAGAGTATCTCCCGCAGGGAAGCTGCTACCATCAAATGTTTCCCCTCGTTACACTCCCCTCTGGCAGCGCTTTCACTGCAAGCTGCAGATTCCCTCCTAACAGCAAGCTTTAGGATAGGGTACTGAATTGAAGCTTACTTTCGCATAATAATGCGATTTTGGCAAAGAGAGTATCTCCCGCAGGGAAGCTGCTACCATCAAATGTTTGCCCTCATTAGACTCCCCTCTGGAAGCGCTTTCACTGCAAGCTGAAGATTCCCTCCTAACAGCAAGCTTTAGGATAGGGTACTGAATTGTAACTTACTTTCGCCTAATAATGCGATTATGGCAAAGAGAGTATCTCCCGCAGGGAAGCTGCTACCATCAAATGTTTGCCCTCCTTAGACTCCCCTCTGGAAGCGCTTTCACTGCAAGCTGCAGATTCCCTCCTAACAGCAAGCTTTAGGATAGGGTACTGAATTGTAACTTACTTTCGCCTAATAATGCGATTTTGGCAAAGAGAGTATCTCCCGCAGGGAAGCTGCTACCATCAAATGTTTGCCCTCATTAGACTCCCCTCTGGAAGCGCTTTCACTGCAAGCTGCAGATTCCCTCCTAACAGCAAGCTTTAGGATAGGGTACTGAATTTTAACTTACTTTCGCCTAATAATGCGATTTTGGCGGAGAGAGTATCTCCCGCAGGGAAGCTGCTACCATCAAATGTTTGCCCTCATTAGACTCCCCTCTGGAAGCGCTTTCACTGCAAGCTGCAGATTCCCTCCTAACAGCAAGCTTTAGGATAGGGTACTGAATTGTAACTTATCTGCGGCTAATAAGGCGATTTTGGGAAAGAGAATATCTCCCGCAGGGAAGCTGCTACCATCAAATGTTTGCCCTCATTAGACTCCCCTCTGGAAGCGCTTTCACTGCAAGCTGCAGATTCCCTCCTAACAGCAAGCTTTAGCATAGGGTACTGAATTGTAACTTAACTGCGGATAATAATGATATTTTGGCAAAGAGAATATCTCCCGCAGGGAAGCTGCTACCATCAAATGTTTGCCCTCGTTACACTCCCCTCTGGAAGCGCTTTCACTGCAAGCTGCAGATTCCCTCCTAACAGCAAGCTTTAGGATAGGGTACTGAATTGTAACTTAACTGTGGCTAATAAGGCGATTTTGGGAAAGAGAATATCTCCCGCAGGGAAGCTGCTACTATCAAATGTTTGCCCTCATTAGACTCCCCTCTGGAAGCGCTTTCACTGCAAGCTGCAGATTCCCTCCTAATAGCAAGCTTTAGGATAGGGTACTGAATTGTAACTTACTTTCGCCTAATAATGCGATTTTGGCAAAGAGAGTATCTCCCGCAGGGAAGCTGCTACCATCAAATGTTTGCCCTCATTAGACTCCCCTCTGGAAGCGCTTTCACTGCAAGCTGCAGATTCCCTCCTAACAGCAAGCTTTAGGATAGTGTACTGAATTGTATCTTACTTTCGCCTAATAATGCGATTTTGGCAAAGAGAGTATCTCCCGCAGGGAAGCTGCTAACATCAAATGTTTGCCCTCATTAGACTCCCCTCTGGAAGCGCTTTCACTGCAAGCTGCAGATTCCCTCCTAACAGCAAGCTTTAGGATAAGGTACTGAATTGTAACTTAACTGCGAATAAAAAGGCGAAATTGGAAAAGAGAGTATCTCCCGCAGGGAAGCTGCTACCATCAAATGTTTGCCCTCGTTAGACTCCCCTCTGGAAGTGCTTTCACTGCAAGCTGCAGATTCCCTCCTAACAGCAAGCTTTAGGATAGGGTACTGAATTGTAACTTACTTTCGCCTAATAATGCGATTTTGGCAAAGAGAGTATCTCCCGCAGGGAAGCTGCTACCATCAAATGATTGCCCTCATTAGACTCCCCTCTGGAAGCGCTTTCACTGCAAGCTGCAGATTCCCTCCTAACAGCAAGCTTTAGGATAGGGTACTGAATTGTAACTTACTTTCGCCTAATAATGCGATTTTGGCAAAGAGAGTATCTCCCGCAGGTAAGCTGCTACCATCAAATGTTTGCCCTCATTAGACTCCCCTCGGGAAGCGCTTTCACTGCAAGCTGCAGATTCCCTCCTAACAGCAAGCTTTAGGATAGGGTACTGAATTGTAACTTAACTGCGGCTAATAAGGCGATTCTGGCAAAAAGAATATCTCCCGCAGGGAAGCTGCTACCATCAAATATTTGCCCTCATTAGACTCCCCTCTGGAAGCGCTTTCACTGCAAGCTGCAGATTCCCTCCTAACAGCAAGCTTTAGGATAGGGTACTGAATTGTAACTTACTTTCGCCTAATAAAGCGATTTTGGCAAAGAGAATATCTCCCGCAGGGAAGCTGCTACCATCAAATGTTTGCCCTCATTAGACTCCCCTCTGGAAGCGCTTTCACTGCAAGCTGCAGATTCCCTCCTAACAGCAAGCTTTAGGATAGGGTACTGAATTGTAACTTATCTGCGGCTAATAAGGAGATTTTGGCAAAGAGAATATCTCCCGCAGGGAAGCTGCTACCATCAAACGTTTGCCCTCGTTAGACTCCCCTCCGGAAGCGCTTTCACTGCAAGCTGCAGATTCCCTCCTAACAGCAAGCTTTAGGATAGGGTACTGAATTGTAACTTACTTTCGCATAATATTGCGATTCTGGCAAAGAGAATATCTCCCGCAGGGAAGCTGCTACCATCAAATGTTTGCCCTCATTAGACTCCCCTCTGGAAGCGCTTTCACTGCAAGCTGAAGATTCCCTCCTAACAGCAAGCTTTAGGATAGGGTACTGAATTGTAACTTACTTTCGCCTAATAATGCGATTTTGGCAAAGAGAGTATCTCCCGCAGGGAAGCTGCTACCATCAAATGTTTGCCCTCATTAGACTCCCCTCTGGAAGCGCTTTGACTGCAAGCTGCAGATTCCCTCCTAACAGCAAGCTTTAGGATAGGGTACTGAATTGTAACTTACTTTCGCCTAATAATGCGATTTTGGCAAAGAGAGTATCTCCCGCAGGGAAGCTGCTACCATCAAATGTTTCCCCTCGTTACACTCCCCTCTGGAAGCGCTTTCACTGCAAGCTGCAGATTCCCTCCTAACAGCAAGCTTTAGGATAGGGTACTGAATTGAAGCTTACTTTCGCATAATAATGCGATTTTGGCAAAGAGAGTATCTCCCGCAGGGAAGCTGCTACCATCAAATGTTTGCCCTCATTAGACTCCCCTCTGGAAGCGCTTTCACTGCAAGCTGAAGATTCCCTCCTAACAGCAAGCTTTAGGATAGGGTACTGAATTGTAACTTACTTTCGCATAATAATGCGATTTTGGCAAAGAGAGTATCTCCCGCAGGGAAGCTGCTACCATCAAATATTTGCCCTCATTAGACTCCCCATTGGAAGCGCTTTCACTGCAAGCTGCAGATTCCCTCCTAACAGCAAGCTTTAGGATAGGGTACTGAATTGTAACTTACTTTCGCCTAATAATGCGATTTTGGCAAAGAGACTATCTCCCGCAGGGAAGCTGCTACCATCAAATCTTTGCCCTCATTAGACTCCCCTCTGGAAGCGCTTTCACTGCAAGCTGCAGATTCCCTCCTAACAGCAAGCTTTAGCATAGGGTACTGAATTGTAACTTAACTGCGGCTAATAATGATATTTTGGCAAAGAGAATATCTCCCGCAGGGAAGCTGCTACTATCAAATGTTTGCCCTCATTAGACTCCCCTCTGGAAGCGCTTTCACTGCAAGCTGCAGATTCCCTCCTAATAGCAAGCTTTAGGATAGGGTACTGAATTGTAACTTACTTTCGCCTAATAATGCGATTTTGGCAAAGAGAGTATCTCCCGCAGGGAAGCTGCTACCATCAAATGTTTGCCCTCATTAGACTCCCCTTCGGAAGCGCTTTCACTGCAAGCTGCAGATTCCCTCCTAACAGCAAGCTTTAGGATAGGGTACTGAATTGTAACTTACTTTCGCCTAATAATGCGATTTTGGCAAAGAGAGTATCTCCCGCAGGGAAGCTGCTAACATCAAATGTTTGCTCTCATTAGACTCCCCTCTGGAAGCGCTTTCACTGCAAGCTGCAGATTCCATCCTAACAGCAAGCTTTAGGATAGGGTACTGAATTGTAACTTAACTGCGGCTAATAAGGCGAAATTGGAAAAGAGATTATCTCCCGCAGGGAAGCTGCTACCATCAAATGTTTGCCCTCATTAGACTCCCCTCTGGAAGCGCTTTCACTGCAAGCTGCAGATTCCCTCCTAACAGCAAGCTTTAGGATAGGGTACTGAATTGTAACTTACTTTCACCTAATAATGCGATTTTGGCAAAGAGAGTATCTCCCGCAGGTAAGCTGCTACCATCAAATGTTTGCCCTCATTAGACTCCCCTCTGGAAGCGCTTTCACTGCAAGCTGCAGATTCCCTCCTAACAGCAAGCTTTAGGGTCGGGTACTGAATTGTAACTTAACTGCGGCTAATAAGGAGATTCTGGCAAAGAGAATATCTCCCGCAGGGAAGCTGCTACCATCAAATATTTGCCCTCATTAGACTCCCCTCTGGAAGCGCTTTCACTGCAAGCTGCAGATTCCCTCCTAACAGCAAGCTTTAGGATAGGGTACTGAATTGTAACTTACTTTCGCCTAATAAAGCGATTTTGGCAAAGAGAATATCTCCCGCAGGGAAGCTGCTACCATCAAATGTTTGCCCTCATTAGACTCCCCTCTGGAAGCGCTTTCACTGCAAGCTGCAGATTCCCTCCTAACAGCAAGCTTTAGGATAGGGTACTGAATTGTAACTTATCTGCGGCTAATAAGGAGATTTTGGCAAAGAGAATATCTCCCGCAGGGAAGCTGCTACCATCAAATCTTTGCCCTCATTAGACTCCCCTCTGGAAGCGCTTTCACTGCAAGCTGCAGATTCCCTCCTAACAGCAAGCTTTAGGATAGGGTACTGAATTGTAACTTACTTTCGCCTAATAATGCGATTTTGGCAAAGAGAATATCTCCCGCAGGGAAGCTGCTACCATCAAATGTTTGCCCTCATTAGACTCCCCTCTGGAAGTGCTTTCACTGCAAGCTGCAGATTCCCTCCTAACAGCAAGCTTTAGGATAGGGTACTGAATTGTAACTTAATTTCGCATAATAATGCGATTTTGGCAAAGAGAGTATCTCCCGCAGGGAAGCTGCTACCATCAAATCTTTGCCCTCGTTAGACTCCCCTCCGGAAGCGCTTTCACTGCAAGCTGCAGATTCCCTCCTAACAGCAAGCTTTAGGATAGGGTACTGAATTGAAACTTACTTTCGCATAATATTGCGATTTTGGCAAAGAGAGTATCTCCCGCAGGGAAGCTGCTACCATCAAATGTTTGCCCTCATTAGACTCCCCTCTGGAAGCGCTTTCACTGCAAGCTGCAGATTCCCTCCTAACAGCAAGCTTTAGGATAGGGTACTGAATTGTAACTTATCTGAGGCTAATAAGGCGATTTTGGGAAAGAGACTATCTCCCGCAGGGAAGCTGCTACCATCAAATGTTTGCCCTCATTAGACTCCCCTCTGGAAGCGCTTTGTCTGCAAGCTGCAGATTCCCTCCTAACAGCAAGCTTTAGGATAGGGTACTGAATTGTAACTTACTTTCGCCTAATAATGCGATTTTGGCGGAGAGAGTATCTCCCGCAGGGAAGCTGCTACCATCAAATGTTTGCCCTCATTAGACTCCCCTCTGGAAGCGCTTTCACTGCAAGCTGCAGATTCCCTCCTAACAGCAAGCTTTAGGATAGGGTACTGAATTGTAACTTATCTGCGGCTAATAAGGCGATTTTGGGAAAGAGAATATCTCCCGCAGGGAAGCTGCTACCATCAAATGTTTGCCCTCATTAGACTCCCCTCTGGAAGCGCTTTCACTGCAAGCTGCAGATTCCCTCCTAACAGTAAGCTTTAACATAGGGTACTGAATTGTAACTTAACTGCGGCTAATAATGATATTCTGGCAAAGAGAATATCTCCCGCAGGGAAGCTGCTACCATCAAATGTTTGCCCTCGTTAGACTCCCCTCTGGAAGCGCTTTCACTGCAAGCTGCAGATTCCCTCCTAACAGCAAGCTTTAAGATAGGGTACTGAATTGTAACTTAACTGCGGCTAATAAGGCGATTTTGGGAAAGAGAATATCTCCCGCAGGGAAGTTGCTACTATCAAATGTTTGACCTCATTAGACTCCCCTCTGGAAGCGCTTTGACTGCAAGCTGCAGATTCCCTCCTAATAGCAAGCTTTAGGATAGGGTACTGAATTGTAACTTACTTTCGCCTAATAATGCGATATTGGCAAAGAGAGTATCTCCCGCAGGGAAGCTGCTACCATCAAATGTTTGCACTCCTTAGACTCCCCTCTGGAAGCGCTTTCACTGCAAGCTGCAGATTCCCTCCTAACAGCAAGCTCTAGGATAGGGTACTGAATTGTAACTTACTTTCGCCTAATAATGCAATTTTGGCAAAGAGAGTATCTCCCGCAGGGAAGCTGCTACCATCAAATATTTGCCCTCATTAGACTCCCCTCTGGAAGCGCTTTCACTGCAAGCTTCAGATTCCCTCCTAACAGCAAGCTTTAGGATAGGGTACTGAATTGTAACTTAACTGCGGCTAATAAGGCAAAATTGGAAAAGAGATTATCTCCCGCAGGGAAGCTGCTACCATCAAATGTTTGCCCTCGTTAGACTCCCCTCTGGAAGCGCTTTCACTGCAAGCTGCAGATTCCCTCCTAACAGCAAGCTTTAGGATAGGGTACTGAATTGTAACTTAATTTCGCCTAATAATGCGATTTTGGCAAAGAGAGTATCTCCCGCAGGGAAGCTGCTACCATCAAAAGTTTACCCTCGTTAGACTCCCCTCCGGAAGCGCTTTCACTGCAAGCTGCAGATTCCCTCCTAACAGCAAGCTTTAGCATAGGGTACTGAATTGTAACTTACTTTCGCCTAATAATGCGATTTTGGCAAAGAGACTATCTCCCGCAGGGAAGATGCTACCATCAAATGTTTGCCCTCGTTAGACTCCCCTCTGGAAGCGCTTTGACTGCAAGCTGCAGATTCCCTCCTAACAGCAAGCTTTAGGATAGGGTACTGAATTGAATCTTACTTTCGCATAATAATGCGATTTTGGCAAAGAGAGTATCTCCCGCAGGGAAGCTGCTACCATCAAATGTTTGCCCTCCTTAGACTCCCCTCTGGAAGCGCTTTCACTGCAAGCTGCAGATTCCCTCCTAACAGCAAGCTTTAGGATAGGGTACTGAATTGTAACTTACTTTCGCATAATAATGCGATTTTGGCAAAGAGAGTATCTCCCGCAGGGAAGCTGCTACCATCAAATCTTTGCCCTCATTAGACTCCCCTCTGGAAGCGCTTTCACTGCAAGCTGCAGATTCCCTCCTAACAGCAAGATTTAGGATAGGGTACTGAATTGTAACTTACTTTCGCCTAATAATGCGATTTTGGAAAAGAGACTATCTCCCGCAGGGAAGCTGCTACCATCAAATGTTTGCCCTCATTAGACTCCCCTCTGGAAGCGCTTTCACTGCAAGCTGCAGATTCCCTCCTAACAGCAAGCTTTAGGATAGGGTACTGAATTGTAACTTACTTTCGACTAATAATGCGATTTTGGCAAAGAGAGTATCTCCCGCAGGGAAGCTGCTACCATCAAATGTTTGCCCTCGTTAGACTCCCCTCTGGAAGCGCTTTCACTGCAAGCTGCAGATTCCCTCCTAACAGCAAGCTTTAGGATAGTGTACTGAATTGAAACTTACTTTCGCATAATAATGCGATTTTGGCAAAGAGAGTATCTCCCGCAGGGAAGCTGCTACCATCAAATGTTTCCCCTCATTAGACTCCCCTCTGGAAGCGCTTTGACTGCAAGCTGCAGATTCCCTCCTAACAGCAAGCTTTAGGATAGGGTACTGAATTGTAACTTAACTGCGGCTAATAAGGCAAAATTGGAAAAGAGATTATCTCCCGCAGGGAAGCTGCTACCATCAAATGTTTGCCCTCGTTAGACTCCCCTCTGGAAGCGCTTTCACTGCAAGCTGCAGATTCCCTCCTAACAGCAAGCTTTAGGATAGGGTACTGAATTGTAACTTAATTTCGCCAAATAATGCGATTTCTGCAAAGAGAGTATCTCCCGCAGGGAAGCTGCTACCATCAAAAGTTTACCCTCGTTAGACTCCCCTCCGGAAGCGCTTTGACTGCAAGCTGCAGATTCCCTCCTAACAGCAAGCTTTAGGATAGGGTACTGAATTGTAACTTACTTTCGCCTAATAATGCGATTTTGGCAAAGAGACTATCTCCCGCAGGGAAGATGCTACCATCAAATGTTTGCCCTCGTTAGACTCCCCTCTGGAAGCGCTTTGACTGCAAGCTGCAGATTCCCTCCTAACAGCAAGCTTTAGGATAGGGTACTGAATTGAATCTTACTTTCGCCTAATAATGCGATTTTGGCAAAGAGAGTATCTCCCGCAGGGAAGCTGCTACCATCAAATGTTTGCCCTCCTTAGACTCCCCTCTGGAAGGGCTTTCACTGCAAGCTGCAGATTCCCTCCTAACAGCAAGCTTTAGGATAGGGTACTGAATTGTAACTTACTTTCGCATAATAATGCGATTTTGGCAAAGAGAGTATCTCCCGCAGGGAAGCTGCTACCATCAAATGTTTGCCCTCATTAGACTCCCCTCTGGAAGCGCTTTCACTGCAAGCTGCAGATTCCCTCCTAACAGCAAGATTTAGGATAGGGTACTGAATTGTAACTTACTTTCGCCTAATAATGCGATTTTGGCAAAGAGACTATCTCCCGCAGGGAAGCTGCTACCATCAAATGTTTGCCCTCATTAGACTCCCCTCTGGAAGCGCTTTCACTGCAAGCTGCAGATTCCCTCCTAACAGCAAGCTTTAGGATAAGGTACTGAATTGTAACTTACTTTCGCCTAATAATGCGATTTTGGCAAAGAGAGTATCTCCCGCAGGGAAGCTGCTACCATCAAATGTTTGCCCTCGTTAGCCTCCCCTCTGGAAGCGCTTTCACTGCAAGCTGCAGATTCCCTCCTAACAGCAAGCTTTAGGATAGTGTACTGAATTGAAGCTTACTTTCGCATAATAATGCGATTTTGGCAAAGAGAGTATCTCCCGCAGGGAAGCTGCTACCATCAAATGTTTGCCCTCATTAGACTCCCCTCTGGAAGCGCTTTGACTGCAAGCTGCAGATTCCCTCCTAACAGCAAGCTTTAGGATAGGGTACTGAATTGTAACTTACTTTCGCCTAATAATGCGATTTTGGAAAAGAGAGTATCTCCCGCAGGGAAGCTGCTACCATCAAATGTTTGCCCTCATTAGACTCCCCTCTGGAAGCGCTTTCACTGCAAGCTGCAGATTCCCTCCTAACAGCAAGCTTTAGGATAGGGTACTGAATTGTACCTTACTTTCGCATAATAATGCGATTTTGGCAAAGGGAGTATCTCCCGCAGGGAAGCTGCTACCATCAAATGTTTGCCCTCATTAGACTCCCCTCTGGAAGCGCTTTCACTGCAAGCCGCAGATTCCCTCTTAACAGCAAGCTTTAGGATAGGGTACTGAATTGTAACTTAATTTCGCCTAATAATGCGATTTTGGCGGAGAGAGTATCTCCCGCAGGGAAGCTGCTACCATCAAATGTTTGCCCTCATTAGACTCCCCTCTGGAAGCGCTTTCACTGCAAGCTGCAGATTCCCTCCCAACAGCAAGCTTTAGGATAGGGTACTGAATTGTAACTTATCTGCGGCTAATAAGGCGATTTTGGGAAAGAGAATATCTCCCGCAGGGAAGCTGCTACCATCAAATGTTTGCCCTCATTAGACTCCCCTCTGGAAGCGCTTTCACTGCAAGCTGCAGATTCCCTCCTAACAGCAAGCTTTAGCATAGGGTACTGAATTGTAACTTATCTGCGGCTAATAATGATATTTTGGCAAAGAGAGTATCTCCCGCAGGGAAGCTGCTACCATCAAATGTTTGCCCTCGTTAGACTACCCTCTGGAAGCGCTTTCACTGCAAGCTGCAGATTCCCTCCTAACAGCAAGCTTTAGGATAGGGTACTGAATTGAAACTTACTTTCGCCTAATAATGCGATTTTGGCAAAGAGACTATCTCCCGCAGGGAAGCTGCTACCATCAAATGTTTGCCCTCATTAGACTCCCCTCTGGAAGCGCTTTGACTGCAAGCTGCAGATTCCCTCCTAACAGCAAGCTTTAGGATAGGGTACTGAATTGTAACTTACTTTCGCCTAATAATGCGATTTTGGCAAAGAGAGTATCTCCCGCAGGGAAGCTGCTACCATCAAATGTTTGCCCTCATTAGACTCCCCTCTGGAAGCGCTTTCACTGCAAGCTGCAGATTCCCTCCTAACAGCAAGCTTTAGGATAGGGTACTGAATTTTAACTTAACGGCGGCTAATAAGGCGATTTTGGGAAAGAGAATATCTCCCGCAGGGAAGCTGCTACCATCAAATGTTTGCCCTCATTAGACTCCCCTCTGGAAGCGCTTTCACTGCAAGCTGCAGATTCCCTCCTAACAACAAGCTTTAGGATAGGGTACTGAATTGTAACTTACTTTCGCCTAATAATGCGATTTTGGCAAAGAGAGTATCTCCCGCAGGGAAGCTGCTACCATCAAATGTTTGCCCTCATTAGACTCCCCTCTGGAAGCGCTTTGTCTGCAAGCTGCATATTCCCTCCTAACAGCAAGCTTTAGGATAGGGTACTGAATTGTAACTTACTTTCGCCTAATAATGCGATTTTTGCGGAGAGAGTATCTCCCGCAGGGAAGCTGGTACCATCAAATGTTTGCCCTCATTAGACTCCCCTCTGGAAGCGCTTTCACTGCAAGCTGCAGATTCCCTCCTAACAGCAAGCTTTAGGATAGGGTACTGAATTGTAACTTCTCTGCGGCTAATAAGGAGATTTTGGCAAAGAGAATATCTCCCGCAGGGAAGCTGCTACCATCAAATATTTGCCCTCATTAGACTCCCCTCTGGAAGCGCTTTCACTGCAAGCTGCAGATTCCCTCCTAACAGCAAGCTTTAGGATAGGGTACTGAATTGTAACTTAACTGCGGCTAATACTGATATTTTGGCAAAGAGAATATCTCCCGCAGGGAAGCTGCTACCATCAAATGTTTGCCCTCGTTAGACTCCCCTCTGGAAGCGCTTTCACTGCAAGCTGCAGATTCCCTCCTAACAGCAAGCTTTAGGATAGGGTACTGAATTGTAACTTAACTGCGGCTAATAAGGCGATTTTGGGAAAGAGAATATCTCCCGCAGGGAAGTTGCTACTATCAAATGTTTGCCCTCATTAGACTCCCCTCTGGAAGCGCTTTGACTGCAAGCTGCAGATTCCCTCCTAATAGCAAGCTTTAGGATAGGGTACTGAATTGTAACTTACTTTCGCCTAATAATGCGATTTTGGCAAAGAGACTGTCTCGCGCAGGGAAGCTGTTACCATCAAACGTTTGCCCTCATTAGACTCCCCTCTGGAAGCGCTTTCACTGCATGCTGCAGATTCCTTCCTAACAGCCAGCTTTAGGATAGGGTACTGACTTGTAACTTAACTGCGGCTCATAAGGCGATTTTGGCAAAGAGAGTATCTCCCGCAGGGAAGCTGCTACCATCAAATGTTTGCCCTCATTAGACTCCCCTCTGGAAGCGCTTTCACTGCAAGCTGCAGATTCCCTCCTAACAGCAAGCTTTAGGATAGGGTACTGAATTGTAACTTACTTTCGCATAATAATGAGATTTTGGCAAAGAGAGTATCTCCGGCAGGAAAGCTGCTACCATCAAATGTTTGCCCTCATTAGACTCCCCTGTGGAAGCGCTTTCACTGCAAGCTGCAGATTCCCTCCTAACAGCAAGCTTTAGGATAGGGTACTGAATTGTAACTTAACTGCGGCTAACAAGGCGATTATGGCAAAGAGAATATCTCCCGCAGGGAAGCTGCTACCATCAAATGTTTGCCCTCATTACACTCCCCTCTGGAAGCGCTTTCACTGCAAGCTGCAGATTCCCTCCTAACAGCAAGCTTTAGGACAGTGTACTGAACTGTAACTTAACTGCGGCTAATAATGCGATTTTGGCAAAGAGAGTATCTCCCGCAGGGAAGCTGCTACCATCAAATCCTTCCCCTCATTAGACTCCCCTCTGGAAGCGCTTTCACTGCAAGCTGCAGATTCCCTCCTAACAGCAAGCTTTAGGATAGGGTACTGAATTGTAACTTACTTTCGCCTAATAAGGCGATTTTGGCAAAGAGAGTATCTCCTGCAGGGAAGCTGCTACCATCAAATGTTTGCCCTCATTAGACTCCCCTCTGGAAGTGCTTTCACTGCAAGCTGCAGATTCCCTCCTAACAGCAAGCTTTAGGATAGGGTACTGAATTGTAACTTACTTTCGCCTAATAATGCGATTTTGGCAAAGAGACTATCTCCCGCAGGGAAGCTGCTACCATCAAATGTTTGCCCTCGTTAGACTCCCCTCTGGAAGCGCTTTCACTGCAAGCTGCAGATTCCCTCCTAACAGCAAGCTTTAGGATAGGGTACTGAATTGTAACTTAACTGCGGCTAATAAGGCGATTTTGGGAAAGAGAATATCTCCCGCAGGGAAGTTGCTACTATCAAATGTTTGCCCTCATTAGACTCCCCTCTGGAAGCGCTTTGACTGCAAGCTGCAGATTCCCTCCTAATAGCAAGCTTTAGGATAGGGTACTGAATTGTAACTTACTTTCGCCTAATAATGCGATTTTGGCAAAGAGACTGTCTCGCGCAGGGAAGCTGTTACCATCAAACGTTTGCCCTCATTAGACTCCCCTCTGGAAGCGCTTTCACTGCATGCTGCAGATTCCTTCCTAACAGCCAGCTTTAGGATAGGGTACTGACTTGTAACTTAACTGCGGCTCATAAGGCGATTTTGGCAAAGAGAGTATCTCCCGCAGGGAAGCTGCTACCATCAAATGTTTGCCCTCATTAGACTCCCCTCTGGAAGCGCTTTCACTGCAAGCTGCAGATTCCCTCCTAACAGCAAGCTTTAGGATAGGGTACTGAATTGTAACTTACTTTCGCATAATAATGAGATTTTGGCAAAGAGAGTATCTCCGGCAGGAAAGCTGCTACCATCAAATGTTTGCCCTCATTAGACTCCCCTGTGGAAACGCTTTCACTGCAAGCTGCAGATTCCCTCCTAACAGCAAGCTTTAGGATAGGGTACTGAATTGTAACTTAACTGCGGCTAACAAGGCGATTATGGCAAAGAGAATATCTCCCGCAGGGAAGCTGCTACCATCAAATGTTTGCCCTCATTACACTCCCCTCTGGAAGCGCTTTCACTGCAAGCTGCAGATTCCCTCCTAACAGCAAGCTTTAGGACAGTGTACTGAACTGTAACTTAACTGCGGCTAATAATGCGATTTTGGCAAAGAGAGTATCTCCCGCAGGGAAGCTGCTACCATCAAATCCTTCCCCTCATTAGACTCCCCTCTGGAAGCGCTTTCACTGCAAGCTGCAGATTCCCTCCTAACAGCAAGCTTTAGGATAGGGTACTGAATTGTAACTTACTTTCGCCTAATAAGGCGATTTTGGCAAAGAGAGTATCTCCTGCAGGGAAGCTGCTACCATCAAATGTTTGCCCTCATTAGACTCCCCTCTGGAAGTGCTTTCACTGCAAGCTGCAGATTCCCTCCTAACAGCAAGCTTTAGGATAGGGTACTGAATTGTAACTTACTTTCGCCTAATAATGCGATTTTGGCAAAGAGACTATCTCCCGCAGGGAAGCTGCTACCATCAAATCTTTGCCCTCATTAGACTCCCCTCTGGAAGCGCTTTCACTGCAAGCTGCAGATTCCCTCCTAACAGCAAGCTTTAGGATAGGGTACTGAATTGTAACTTAACTGCGGCTAATAAGGCGATTATGGCAAAGAGAATATCTCCCGCAGGGAAGCTGCTACCATCAAATATTTGCCCTCATTAGACTCCCCTCTGGAAGCGCTTTCACTGCAAGCTGCAGATTCCCTCCTAACAGCAAGCTTTAGGATAGGGTACTGAATCGTAACTTACTTTCGCATAATAATGCGATTATGGCAAAGAGACTATCTCCCGCAGGGAAGCTGCTAACATCAAATGTTTGCCCTCATTAGACTCCCCTCTGGAAGCGCTTTCACTGCAAGCTGCAGATTCCCTCCTAACAGCAAGCTGTAGGACAGTGTACTGAATTGTAACTTAACTGCGACTAATAAGGCGATTTTGGCAAAGAGAATATCTCCCGCAGGGAAGCTGCTACCATCGAATGCTTGCCCTCATTAGACTCCCCTCTGGAAGCGCTTTCACTGCAAGCTGCAGATTCCCTCCTAACAGCAAGCTTTAGGATAGGGTACTGAATTGTAACTTACTTTCGCCTAATAACGCGATTTTGGCAAAGAGAGTATCTCCCACAAGGAAGCTGCTACCATCAAATGCTTGCCCTCATTAGACTCCCCTCTGGAAGCGCTTTCACTGCAAGCTGCAGATTCCCTCCTAACAGCAAGCTTTAGGATAGGGTACTGAATTGTAACTTACTTTCGCCTAATAATGCGGTTTTGGCAAAGAGAGTATCTCCCGCAGGGAAGCTGCTACCATCAAATCTTTGCCCTCATTAGACTCCCCTCTGGAAGCGCTTTCACTGCAAGCTGCAGATTCCCTCCTAACAGCAAGCTTTAGGATAGCGTACTGAATTGTAACTTAACTGCGGCTAATAATGCGATTTTGGCAAAGAGAGTATCTCCCGCAGGGAAGCTGCTACCATCGAATGTTCGCCCTCATTAGACTCCCGTCTGGAAGCGCTTTCACTGCAAGCTGCAGATTCCCTCCTAACAGCAAGCTTTAGGATAGGGTACTGAATTGTAACTTAACTGCGGCTAATAATGCGATTTTGGCAAAGAGACTATCTCCCGCAGGGAAGCTGCTACCATCAAATGTTTGCCCTCATTAGACTCCCCTCTGGAAGCGCTTTCACTGCAAGCAGCAGATTCCCTCCTAACAGCAAGCTTTAGGATAGGGTACTGAATTGTAACTTACTTTTGCCTAATAACGCGATTTTTACAAAGAGAGTATCTCCCGCAGGGAAGCTGCTACCATCAAATGTTTGCCCTCATTAGACTACCCTGTGGAAGCGCTTTCACTGCAAGCTGCAGATTCCCTCCTAACAGCAAGCTTTAGGATAGGGTACTGAATTGTAACTTACTTTCGCCTAATAATGCGATTTTGGCAAAGAGAGTATCTCCCGCAGGGAAGCTGCTACCATCAAATGTTTGCCCTCCTTAGACTCCCCTCTGGAAGCGCTTTCACTGCAAGCTGCAGATTCCCTCCTAACAGCAAGCTTTAGGATAGGGTACTGAATTGTAACTTACTTTCGCCTAATAATGCGATTTTGGCAAAGAGAGTATCTCCCGCAGGAAAGCTGCTACCATCAAATCTTTGCCCTCATTAGACTCCCCTCTGGAAGCGCTTTCACTGCAAGCTGCAGATTCCCTCCTAACAGCAAGCTTTAGGATAGGGTACTGAATTGTAACTTACTTTCGCCTAATAATGCGATTTTGGCAAAGAGAGTATCTCCCGCAGGGAAGCTGCTACCATCAAATGTTTGCCCTCGTTAGACTCCCCTCTGGAAGCGCTTTCACTGCAAGCTGCAGATTCCCTCCTAACAGCAAGCTTTAGGATAGGGTACTGAATTGTAACTTACTTTCGCATAATAATGCGATTTTGGCAAAGAGAGTATCTCCCGCAGGGAAGCTGCTACCATCAAATGTTTGCCCTCATTAGACTCCCCTCTGGAAGCGCTTTCACTGCAAGCTGCAGATTCCCTCCTAACAGCAAGCTTTAGGATAAGGTACTGAATTGTAACTTACTTTCGCCTAATAATGCGATTTTGGCAAAGAGAGTATCTCCCGCAGGGAAGCTGCTAACATCAAATGTTTGCCCTCATTAGACTCCCGTCTGGAAGCGCTTTCACTGCAAGCTGCAGATTCCCTCCTAACAGCAAGCTGTAGGACAGTGTACTGAATTGTATCTTAACTGCGACTAATAAGGCGATTTTGGCAAAGAGAATATCTCCCGCAGGGAAGCTGCTACCATCAAATGCTTGCCCTCATTAGACTCCCCTCTGGAAGCGCTTTCACTGCAAGCTGCAGATTCCCTCCTAACAGCAAGCTTTAGCATAGGGTACTGAATTGTAACTTACTTTCGCCTAATAGCGCGATTTTGGCAAAGAGAGTATCTCCCACAAGGAAGCTGCTACCATCAAATGCTTGCCCTCATTAGACTCCCCTCTGGAAGCGCTTTCACTGCAAGCTGCAGATTCCCTCCTAACAGCAAGCTTTAGGATAGGGTACTGAATTGTAACTTACTTTCGCCTAATAATGCGATTTTGGCAAAGAGAGTATCTCCCGCAGGGAAGCTGCTACCATCAAATGTTTGCCCTCATTAGACTCCCCTCTGGAAGCGCTTTCACTGCAAGCTGCAGATTCCCTCCTAACAGCAAGCTTTAGGATAGGGTACTGAATTGTAACTTACTTTCGCCTAATAATGCGATTTTGGCAAAGAGACTATCTCCCGCAGGGAAGCTGCTACCATCAAATCTTTGCCCTCATTAGACTCCCCTCTGGAAGCGCTTTCACTGCAAGCTGCAGATTCCCTCCTAACAGCAAGCTTTAGGATAGGGTACTGACTTGTAACTTAACTGCGGCTCATAAGGCAATTTTGGCAAAGAGAGTATCTCCCGCAGGGAAGCTGCTACCATCAAATGTTTGCCCTCATTAGACTCCCCTCTGGAAGCGCTTTCACTGCAAGCTGCAGATTCCCTCCTAACAGCAAGCTTTAGGATAGGGTACTGAATTGTAACTTACTTTCGCCTAATAATGCGATTTTGGCAAAGAGACTATCTCCCGCAGGGAAGCTGCTACCATCAAATGTTTGCCCTCATTAGACTCCCCTCTGGAAGCGCTTTCACTGCAAGCTGCAGATTCCCTCCTAACAGCAAGCTTTAGGATAGTGTACTGAATTGTAACTTACTTTCGCCTAATAATGCGATTTTGGAAAAGAGAGTATCTCCCGCAGGGAAGCTGCTACCATCAAATGTTTGCCCTCATTAGACTCCCCTCTGGAAGCGCTTTCACTGCAAGCTGCAGATTCCCTCCTAACAGCAAGCTTTAGGATAGGGTACTGAATTGTAACTTAACTGCGGCTAATAAGGAGAATTTTGCAAAGAGAATATCTCCCGCAGGGAAGATGCTACCATCAAATGTTTGCCCTCATTAGACTCCCCTCTGGAAGCGCTTTCACTGCAAGCTGCAGATTCCCTCCTAACAGCAAGCTTTAGGATAGGGTCCTGAATCGTAACTTACTTTCGCCTAATAATGCGATTTTGGCAAAGAGAGTATCTCCCGCAGGGAAGCTGCTACCATCAAATGTTTGCCCTCATTAGACTCCCCTCTGGAAGCGCTTTCACTGCAAGCTGCAGATTCCCTCCTAACAGCAAGCTTTAGGATAGGGTACTGAATTGTAACTTACTTTCGCCTAATAATGCGATTTTGGCAAAGAGAGTATCTCCCGCAGGGAAGCTGCTACCATCAAATGTTTTCCCTCATTAGACTCCCCTCTGGAAGCGCTTTCACTGCAAGCTGCAGATTCCCTCCTAACAGCAAGCTTTAGGATAGGGTACTGAATTGTAACTTAACTGCGGCTAATAAGGCGATTATGGCAAAGAGAATATCTCCCGCAGGGAAGCTGCTACCATCAAATATTTGCCCTCATTAGACTCCCCTCTGGAAGCGCATTCACTTCAAGCTGCAGATTCCCTCCTAACAGCAAGCTTTAGGATAGGGTACTGAATTGTAACTTACTTTCGCCTAATAATGCGATTTTGGAAAAGAGACTATATCCCGCAGGGAAGCTGCTACCATCAAATGTTTGCCCTCATTAGACTACCCTGTGGAAGCGCTTTCACTGCAAGCTGCAGATTCCCTCCTAACAGCAAGCTTTAGGATAGGGTCCTGAATTGTAACTTACTTTCGCCTAATAATGCGATTTTGGCAAAGAGAGTATCACCCGCAGGGAAGCTGCTACCATCAAATCTTTGCCCTCATTAGACTCCCCTCTGGAAGCGCTTTCACTGCAAGCTGCAGATTCCCTCCTAACAGCAAGCTTTAGGATAGGGTACTGAATCGTAACTTACTTTCGCCTAATAATGCGATTTTGGCAAAGAGAGTATCTCCCGCAGGGAAGCTGCTACCATCAAATGATTGCCCTCATTAGACTCCCCTCTGGAAGCGCTTTCACTGCAAGCTGCAGATTCCCTCCTAACAGCAAGCTTTAGGATAGGGTACTGAATTGTAACTTAACTGCGGCTAATAAGGCGATTTTGGCAAAGAGAATATCTCCTGCAGGGAAGCTGTTACCATCAAATGTTTGCCCTCATTAGACTCCCCTCTGGAAGCGCTTTCACTGCAAGCTGCAGATTCCCTCCTAACAGCAAGCTTTAGGATAGGGTCCTGAATTGTAACTTACTTTCGCCTAATAATGCGATTTTGGCAAAGAGAGTATCTCCCGCAGGGAAGCTGCTACCATCAAATGTTTGCCCTCATTAGACTCCCCTCTGGAAGCGCTTTCACTGCAAGCTGCAGATTCCCTCCTAACAGCAAGCTTTAGGATAGGGTACTGAATTGTAACTTACTTTCGCCTAATAATGCGATTTTGGCAAAGAGAGTATCTCCCGCAGGGAAGCTGCTACCATCAAATGTTTTCCCTCATTAGACTCCCCTCTGGAAGCGCTTTCACTGCAAGCTGCAGATTCCCTCCTAACAGCAAGCTTTAGGATAGGGTACTGAATTGTAACTTAACTTCGGCTAATAAGGCGATTATGGCAAAGAGAATATCTCCCGCAGGGAAGCTGCTACCATCAAATATTTGCCCTCATTAGACTCCCCTCTGGAAGCGCATTCACTTCAAGCTGCAGATTCCCTCCTAACAGCAAGCTTTAGGATAGGGTACTGAATTGTAACTTACTTTCGCCTAATACTGCGATTTTGGAAAAGAGACTATATCCCGCAGGGAAGCTGCTACCATCAAATGTTTGCCCTCATTAGACTACCCTGTGGAAGCGCTTTCACTGCAAGCTGCAGATTCCCTCCTAACAGCAAGCTTTAGGATAGGGTACTGAATTGTAACTTACTTTCGCCTAATAATGCGATTTTGGCAAAGAGACTATCTCCCGCAGGGAAGCTGCTACCATCAAATCTTTGCCCTCATTAGACTACCCTGTGGAAGCGCTTTCACTTCAAGCTGCAGATTCCCTCCTAACAGCAAGCTTTAGGATAGGGTCCTGAATTGTAACTTACTTTCGCCTAATAATGCGATTTTGGCAAAGAGAGTATCTCCGGCAGGGAAGCTGCTACCATCAAATGTTTGCCCTCATTAGACTCCCCTCTGGAAGCGCTTTCACTGCAAGCTGCAGATTCCCTCCTAACAGCAAGCTTTAGGATAGGGTACTGAATCGTAACTTACTTTCGCCTAATAATGCGATTTTGGCTAAGAGAGTATCTCCCGCAGGGAAGCTGCTACCATCAAATGCTTGCCCTCATTAGTCTCCCCCCTGGAAGCGCTTTCACTGCAAGCTGCAGATTCCCTCCTAACAGCAAGCTTTAGGATAGGGTACTGAATTGTAACTTAACTGCGGCTAATAAGGCGATTTTGGCAAAGAGAATATCTCCCGCAGGGAAGCTGTTACCATCAAATGTTTGCCCTCATTAGACTCCCCTCTGGAAGCGCTTTCACTGCAAGCTGCAGATTCCCTCCTAACAGCAAGCTTTAGGATAGGGTACTGAATTGTAACTTACTTTCGCCTAATAATGCGATTTTGGCAAAAAGAGTATCTCCCGCAGGGAAGCTGCTACCATCAAATGTTTGCCCTCGTTAGACTACCCTCTGGAAGCGCATTCACTTCAAGCTGCAGATTCCCTCCTAACAGCAAGCTTTAGGATAGGGTCCTGAATTGTAACTTACTTTCGCCTAATAATGCGATTTTGGCAAAGAGAGTATCTCCCGCAGGGAAGCTGCTACCATCAAATCTTTGCCCTCATTAGACTACCCTGTGGAAGCGCTTTCACTGCAAGCTGCAGATTCCCTCCTAACTGCAAGCTTTAGGATAGGGTCCTGAATTGTAACTTACTTTCGCCTAATAATGCGATTTTGGTAAAGAGAGTATCTCCCGCAGGGAAGCTGCTACCATCAAATCTTTGCCCTCATTAGACTCCCCTCTGGAAGCGCTTTCACTGCAAGCTGCAGATTCCCTCCTAACAGCAAGCTTTAGGATAGGGTACTGAATTGTAACTTACTTTCGCCTAATAATGCGATTTTGGAAAAGAGACTATCTCCCGCAGGGAAGCTGCTACCATCAAATGTTTGCCCTCATTAGACTCCCCTCTGGAAGCGCTTTCACTGCAAGCTGCAGATTCCCTCCTAACAGCAAGCTTTAGCATAGTGTACTGAATTGTAACGTACTTTCGCCTAATAATGCGATTTTAGCAAAGAGACTTTCTCCCGCAGGGAAGCTGCTACCATCAAATGTTTGCCCTCATTAGACTCCCCTCTGGAAGCGCTTTCACTGCAAGCTGCAGATTCCCTGCTAACAGCAAGCTTTAGGATAGGGTACTGAATTGTAACTTAACTGCGGCTAATAAGGCGATTATGGCAAAGAGAATATCTCCCGCAGGGAAGCTGCTACCATCAAATGCTTGCCCTCATTAGACTCCCCTCTGGAAGCGCATTCACTTCAAGCTGCAGATGCCCTCCTAACAGCAAGCTTTAGGATAGGGTACTGAATTGTAACTTACTTTCGCCTAGTAATGCGATTTTGGAAAAGAGACTATCTCCCGCAGGGAAGACGCTACCATCAAATGTTTGCCCTCATTAGACTACCCCGTGGAAGCGCTTTCACTGCAAGCTGCAGATTCCCTCCTAACTGCAAGCTTTAGGATAGGGTCCTGAATTGTAACTTACTTTCGCCTAATAATGCGATTTTGGCAAAGAGAGTATCTCCCGCAGGGAAGCTGCTACCATCAAATCTTTGCCCTCATTAGACTCCCCTCTGGAAGCGCTTTCACTGCAAGCTGCAGATTCCCTCCTAACAGCAAGCTTTAGGATAGGGTACTGAATTGTAACTTACTTTCGCCTAATAATGCGATTTTGGCAAAGAGAGTATCTCCGGCAGGGAAGCTGCTACCATCAAATGTTTGCCCTCATTAGACTCCCCTCTGGAAGCGCTTTCACTGCAAGCTGCAGATTCCCTCCTAACAGCAAGCTTTAGGATAGGGTACTGAATTGTAACTTAACTGCGGCTAATAAGGAGAAATTGGCAAAGAGAATATCTCCCGCAGGGAAGATGCCACCATCAAATGTTTGCCCTCATTAGACTCCCCTCTGGAAGCGCTTTCACTGCAAGCTGCAGATTCCCTCCTAACAGCAAGCTTTAGGATAGGGTACTGAATTGTAACTTACTTTCGCCTAATAATGCGATTTTGGCAAAAAGAGTATCTCCCGCAGGGAAGCTGCTACCATCAAATGTTTGCCCTCGTTAGACTACCCTCTGGAAGCGCATTCACTTCAAGCTGCAGATTCCCTCCTAACAGCAAGCTTTAGGATAGGGTACTGAATTGTAACTTCCTTTCGCCTAATAATGCGATTTTGGCAAAGAGAGTATCTCCCGCAGGGAAGCTGCTACCATCAAATGTTTGCCCTCATTAGACTACCCTGTGGAAGCGCTTTCACTGCAAGCTGCAGATTCCCTCCTAACTGCAAGCTTTAGGATAGGGTCCTGAATTGTAACTTACTTTCGCCTAATAATGCGATTTTGGCAAAGAGAGTATCTCCCGCAGGGAAGCTGCTACCATCAAATGTTTGCCCTCATTAGACTCCCCTCTGGAAGCGCTTTCACTGCAAGCTGCAGATTCCCTCCTAACAGCAAGCTTTAGGATAGGGTACTGCATTGTATCTTAGTTTCGCCTAATAATGCTATTTTAGCAAAGAGAGGATCTCCCGCAGGGAAGCTGCTACCATCAAAGGTTTGCCCTCATTACACTCCGCTCTGGAAGCGCTTTCACTGCAAGCTGCAGATTCCTTCCTAACAGCAAGCTTTAGGATAGGGTACTGAATTGTAACTTAACTGCGGCTAAAAAGGCGATTTTGGCAAAGAGAGTGTCTCCCACAGGGAAGCTGCTACCATCAAATTTTTGCCCTCGTTAGACTCCCCTCTGGAAGCGCTTTCACTGCAAGCTGCAGATTCCCTCCTAACAGCAACTTTAGGTTAGGGTACTGAATTGTAACTTACATTCGCCTAATAATGCGATTTTGGCAAAGAGAGTATCTCCCGCAGGAAAGCTGCTACCATCAAATGTTTGCCCTCGTTAGACTACCCTCTGGAAGCGCATTCACTTCAAGCTGCAGATTCCCTCCTAACAGCAAGCTTTAGGATAGGGTACTGAATTGTAACTTACTTTCGTCTAATAATGCGATTATGGAAAAGATAATATCTCCCGCAGGGAAGCTGCTACCATCAAATGTTTGCCCTCATTAGACTCCCCTCTGGAAGCGCTTTCACTGCAAGCTGCAGATTCCCTCCTAACAGCAAGCTTTAGGATAGGGTACTGAATTGTAACTTACTTTCGTCTAATAATGCGATTTTGGCAAAGAGAGTATCTCCCGCAGGGAAGCTGTTACCATCAAACGTTTGCCCTCATTAGACTCCCCTCTGGAAGCGCTTTCACTGCAAGCTGCAGATTCCCTCCTAACAGCAAGCTTTAGGATAGGGTACTGAATTGTAACTTAACTGCGGCTAATAAGGCGATTTTGGCAAAGAGAGTATCTCCCGCAGGGAAGCTGCTACCATCAAATGTTTGCCCTCATTAGACTCCCCTCTGGAAGCGCTTTCACTGCAAGCTGCAGATTCCCTCCTAACAGCAAGCTTTAGGATAGGGTACTGAATTGTAACTTACTTTCGCCTAATAATGCGATTTTGGCAAAGAGAGTATCTCCCGCAGGGAAGCTGCTACCATCAAATGTTTGCCCTCGTTAGACTCCCCTCTGGAAGCGCTTTCACTGCAAGCTGCAGATTCCCTCCTAACAGCAAGCTTTAGGATAGGGTACTGAATTGTAACTTACTTTCGCCTAATAATGCGATTTTGGCAAAGAGAGTATCTCCCGCAGGGAAGCTGCTACCATCAAATGTTTGCCCTCATTATACTCCCCTCTGGAAGCGCTTTCACTGCAAGCTGCAGATTCCCTCCTAACAGCAAGATTTAGGATAGGGTACTGAATTGTAACTTACTTTCGACTAATAATGCGATTTTGGCAAAGAGAGTATCTCCCACAGGGAAGCTGCTACCATCAAATGTTTGCCCTCATTAGACTCCCCTCTGGAAGCGCTTTCACTGCAAGCTGCAGATTCCCTCCTAACAGCAAGCTTTAGGATAGGGTACTGAATTGTAACTTAACTGCGGCTAATAAGGCGATTTTGGCAAAGAGAGTATCTCCCGCAGGGAAGCTGCTACCATCAAATGTTTGCCCTCATTAGACTCCCCTCTGGAAGCGCTTTCACTGCAAGCTGCAGATTCCCTCCTAACAGCAAGCTTTAGGATAGGGTACTGAATTGTAACTTACTTTCGCCTAATAATGCGATTTTGGCAAAGAGAGTATCTCCCGCAGGGAAGCTGCTACCATCAAATGTTTGCCCTCATTAGACTCCCCTCTGGAAGCGCTTTCACTGCAAGCTGCAGATTCCCTCCTAACAGCAAGCTTTAGGATAGGGTACTGAATTGTAACTTAAATGCGACTAATAAGGCGATTATGTCAAAGACAATATATCCCGCAGGGAAGCTGCTACCATCAAATATTTGCCCTCATTAGACTCCCCTCTGGAAGCGCTTTCACTGCAAGCTGCAGATTCCCTCCTAACAGCAAGCTTTAGGATAGGGTACTGAATTGTAACTTACTTTCGCCTAATAATGCGATTTTGGCAAAGAGAGTATCTCCCGCAGGGAAGCTGCTACCATCAAATGTTTGCCCTCATTAGACTCCCCTCTGGAAGCGCTTTCACTGCAAGCTGCAGATTCCCTCCTAACTGCAAGCTTTAGGATAGGGTACTGAATTGTAACTTACTTTCGCCTAATAATGCGATTTTGGCAAAGAGAGTATCTCCCGCAGGGAAGCTGCTACCATCAAATCTTTGCCCTCATTAGACTCCCCTCTGGAAGCGCTTTCACTGCAAGCTGCAGATTCCCTCCTAACAGCAAGCTTTAGGATAGGGTACTGAATTGTAACTTACTTTCGCCTAATAATGCGATTTTGGCAAAGAGAGTATCTCCGGCAGGGAAGCTGCTACCATCAAATGTTTGCCCTCATTAGACTCCCCTCTGGAAGCGCTTTCACTGCAAGCTGCAGATTCCCTCCTAACAGCAAGCTTTAGGATAGGGTACTGAATTGTAACTTAACTGCGGCTAATAAGGAGAATTTGGCAAAGAGAATATCTCCCGCAGGGAAGATGCTACCATCAAATGTTTGCCCTCATTAGACTCCCCTCTGGAAGCGCTTTCACTGCAAGCTGCAGATTCCCTCCTAACAGCAAGCTTTAGGATAGGGTACTGAATCGTAACTTACTTTCGCCTAATAATGCGATTTTGGCAAAGAGAGTATCTCCCGCAGGGAAGCTGCTACCATCAAATGCTTGCCCTCATTAGACTCCCTTCTGGAAGTGCTTTCACTGCAAGCTGCAGATTCCCTCCTAACAGCAAGGTTTAGGATAGCGTACTGAATTGTAACTTAACTGCGGCTAATAAGGCGATTTTGGCAAAGAGAATATCTCCCGCAGGGAAGCTGTTACCATCAAATGTTTGCCCTCATTAGACTCCCCTCTGGAAGCGCTTTCACTGCAAGCTGCAGATTCCCTCCTAACAGCAAGCTTTAGGATAGGGTACTGAATTGTAACTTACTTTCGCCTAATAATGCGATTTTGGAAAAGAGACTATCTCCCGCAGGGAAGCTGCTACCATCAAATGTTTCCCCTCATTAGACTACCCTGTGGAAGCGCTTTCACTGCAAGCTGCAGATTCCCTCCTAACTGCAAGCTTTAGGATAGAGTCCTGAATTGTAACTTACTTTTGCCTAATAAGGCGATTTTGGCAAAGAGAGTATCTCCCGCAGGGAAGCTGCTACCATCAAATATTTGCCCTCATTAGAGTCCCCTCTGGAAGCGCTTTCACTGCAAGCTGCAGATTCCCTCCTAACAGCAAGCTTTAGCATAGGGTACTGAATTGTAACTTACTTTCGCCTAATAAGACGATTTTGGAAAAGAGAATATCTCCCGCAGGGAAGCTGTTACCATCAAATGTTTGCCCTCATTAGACTCCCCTCTGGAAGCGCTTTCACTGCAAGCGGCAGATTCCCACCTAACTGCAAGTTTTAGGATAGGGTACTGAATTGTAACTTACTTTCGCCTAATAAGGCGATTTTGGCAAAGAGAATATCTCCCGCAGGGAAGCTGTTACCATCAAACGTTTGCCCTCATTAGACTCCCCTCTGGAAGCGCTTTCACTGCAAGCTGCAGATTCCCTCCTAACAGCAAGCTTTAGGATAGGGTACTGAATGGTAGCTTACTTTCGCCTAATAAGGCGATTTTGGCAAAGAGAGTATCTCCCGCAGGGAAGCTGCTACCATCAAATGTTTGCCCTCATTAGACACCCCTCTGGAAGCGCTTTCACTGCAAGCTGCAGATTCCCTCCTAACAGCAAGCTTTAGGATAGGGTACTGCATTGTATCTTAGTTTCGCCTAATAATGCGATTTTGGCAAAGAGAGTATCTCCCGCAGGGAAGCTGCTACCATCAAAGGTTTGCCCTCATTAGACTCCCCTCTGGAAGCGCTTTCACTGCAAGCTGCAGATTCCTTCCTAACAGCAAGCTTTAGGATAGGGTACTGAATTGTAACTTAACTGCGGCTAATAAGGCGATTTTGGCAAAGAGAGTATCTCCCGCAGGGAAGCTGCTACCATCAAATTTTTACCCTCATTAGACTCCCCTCTGGAAGCGCTTTCACTGCAAGCTGCAGATTCCCTCCTAACAGCAAGCTTTAGGATAGGGTACTGAATTGTATCTTAACTGCGGCTAATAAGGAGAATTTGGCAAAGAGAATATCTCCCGCAGGGAAGATGCTACCATCAAATGTTTGCCCTCATTAGACTCCCCTCTGGAAGCGCTTTCACTGCAAGCTGCAGATTCCCTCCTAACAGCAAGCTTTAGGATAGGGTACTGAATCGTAACTTACTTTCGCCTAATAATGCGATTTTGGCAAAGAGAGTATCTCCCGCAGGGAAGCTGCTACCATCAAATGCTTGCCCTCATTAGACTCCATTCTGGAAGTGCTTTCACTGCAAGCTGCAGATTCCCTCCTAACAGCAAGCTTTAGGATAGCGTACTGAATTGTAACTTAACTGCGGCTAATTAGGCGATTTTGGCAAAGAGAATATCTCCCGAAGGGAAGCTGTTACCATCAAATGTTTGCCCTCATTAGACTCCCCTCTGGAAGCGCTTTCACTGCAAGCTGCAGATTCCCTCCTAACAGCAAGCTTTAGGATAGGGTACTGAATTGTAACTTACTTTCGCCTAATAATGCGATTTTGGAAAAGAGACTATCTCCCGCAGGGAAGCTGCTACCATCAAATGTTTCCCCTCATTAGACTACCCTGTGGAAGCGCTTTCACTGCAAGCTGCAGATTCCCTCCTAACTGCAAGCTTTAGGATAGGGTACTGAATTGTAACTTACTTTTGCCTAATAAGGCGATTTTGGCAAAGAGAGTATCTCCCGCAGGGAAGCTGCTACCATCAAATATTTGCCCTCATTAGAGTCCCCTCTGGAAGCGCTTTCACTGCAAGCTGCAGATTCCCTCCTAACAGCAAGCTTTAGCATAGGGTACTGAATTGTAACTTACTTTCGCCTAATAAGACGATTTTGGAAAAGAGAATATCTCCCGCAGGGAAGCTGTTACCATCAAATGTTTGCCCTCATTAGACTCCCCTCTGGAAGCGCTTTCACTGCAAGCGGCAGATTCCCACCTAACTGCAAGCTTTAGGATAGGGTACTGAATTGTAACTTACTTTCGCCTAATAAGGCGATTATGGCAAAGAGAATATCTCCCGCAGGGAAGCTGTTACCATCAAACGTTTGCCCTCATTAGACTCCCCTCTGGAAGCGCTTTCACTGCAAGCTGCAGATTCCCTCCCAACAGCAAGCTTTAGGATAGGGTACTGAATGGTAGCTTACTTTCGCCTAATAAGGCGATTTTGGCAAAGAGAGTATCTCCCGCAGGGAAGCTGCTACCATCAAATGTTTGCCCTCATTAGACACCCCTCTGGAAGCGCTATCACTGCAAGCTGCAGATTCCCTCCTAACAGCAAGCTTTAGGATAGGGTACTGCATTGTATCTTAGTTTCGCCTAATAATGCGATTTTGGCAAAGAGAGTATCTCCCGCAGGGAAGCTGCTACCATCAAATGTTTGCCCTCATTAGACTCCCCTCTGGAAGCGCTTTCACTGCAAGCTGCAGATTCCTTCCTAACAGCAAGCTTTAGGATAGGGTACTGAATTGTAACTTAACTGCGGCTAATAAGGCGATTTTGGCAAAGAGAGTATCTCCCGCAGGGAAGCTGCTACCATCAAATTTTTGCCCTCGTTAGACTCCCCTCTGGAAGCGCTTTCACTGCAAGCTGCAGATTCCCTCCTAACAGCAAGCTTTAGGATAGGGTACTGAATTGTAACTTACATTCGTCTAATAATGCGATTTTGGCGAAGAGAGTATCTCCCGCAGGGAAGCTGCTACCATCAAATGTTTGCCCTCATTAGACTCCCCTCTGGAAGCGCTTTCACTGCAAGCTGCAGATTCCCTCCTAACAGCAAGCTTTAGGATAGGGTACTGAATTGTAACTTAACTGCGGCTAATAAGGTGATTATGGCAAAGAGAATATCTCCCGCAGGGAAGCTGCTACCATCAAATCTTTGCCCTCATTAGACTCCCCTCTGGAAGCGCTTTCACTGCAAGCTGCAGATTCCCTCCTAACAGCAAGCTTTAGGATAGGGTACTGAATTGTAACTTACTTTCGCCTAATAAAGCGATTTTGGCAAAGAGAGTATCTCCCGCAGGGAAGCTGCTACCATCAAATGTTTGCCCTCGTTAGACTACCCTCTGGAAGCGCTTTCACTGCAAGCTGCAGATTCCCTCCTAACAGCAAGCTTTAGGATAGGGTACTGAATTGTAACTTACTTTCGTCTAATAATGCGATTTTGGAAAAGAGAGTATCTCCCGCAGGGAAGCTGCTACCATCAAATGTTTGCCCTCATTAGACTCCCCTCTGGAAGCGCTTTCACTGCAAGCTGCAGATTCCCTCCTAACAGCAAGCTTTAGGATAGGGTCCTGAATTGTAACTTACTTTCGTCTAATAATGCGATTTTGGCAAAGAGAGTATCTCCCGCAGGGAAGCTGTTACCATCAAATGTTTGCCCTCATTAGAGTCCCCTCTGGAAGCGCTTTCACTGCAAGCTGCAGATTCCCTCCTAACAGCAAGCTTTAGGATAGGGTACTGATTTGTAACTTAACTGCGGCTAATAAGGCGATTTTGGCAAAGAGAGTATCTCCCGCAGGGAAGCTGCTACCATCAAATGTTTGCCCTCATTAGACTCCCCTCTGGAAGCGCTTTCACTGCAAGCTGCAGATTTTCTCCTAACAGCAAGCTTTAGGATAGGGTACTGAATTGTAACTTACTTTCGCCTAATAATGCGATTTTGGCAAAGAGAGTATCTCCCGCAGGGAAGCTGCTACCATCAAATGTTTGCCCTCGTTAGACTCCCCTCTGGAAGCGCTTTCACTGCAAGCTGCAGATTCCCTCCTAACAGCAAGCTTTAGGATAGGGTACTGAATTGTAACTTACTTTCGCCTAATAATGCGATTTTGGCAAAGAGAGTATCTCCCGCAGGGAAGCTGCTACCATCAAATGTTTGCCCTCATTAGACTACCCTGTGGAATCGCTTTCACTGCAAGCTGCAGATTCCCTCCTAACAGCAAGCTTTAGGATAGGGTACTGAATTGTAACTTAACTGTGGCTAATAAGGCGATTTTGGCAAAGAGAGTATCTCCCGCAGGGAAGCTGCTACCATCAAATGTTTGCCCTCATTAGACTCCCCTCTGGAAGCGCTTTCACTGCAAGCTGCAGATTCCCTCCTAACAGCAAGCTTTAGGATAGGGTACTGAATTGTAACTTACTTTCGCCTAATAATGCGATTTTGGAAAAGAGAGTATCTCCCGCAGGGAAGCTGCTACCATCAAATGTTTCCCCTCATTAGACTACCCTCTGGAAGCGCTTTCACTGCAAGCTGCAGATTCCCTCCTAACAGCAAGCTTTAGGATAGGGTACTGAATGGTAGCTTACTTTCGCCTAAAAAGGCGATTTTGGCAAAGAGAGTATCTCCCGCAGGGAAGCTGCTACCATCAAATGTTTGCCCTCATTAGACACCCCTCTGGAAGCGCTTTCACTGCAAGCTGCAGATTCCCTCCTAACAGCAAGCTTTAGGATAGGGTACTGCATTGTATCTTAGTTTCGCCTAATAATGCGATTTTGGCAAAGAGAGTATCTCCCGCAGGGAAGCTGCTACCATCAAATTTTTGCCCTCGTTAGACTCCCCTCTGGAAGCGCTTTCACTGCAAGCTGCAGATTCCCTCCTAACAGCAAGCTTTAGGATAGGGTACTGAATTGTAACTTACATTCGTCTAATAATGCGATTTTGGCAAAGAGAGTATCTCCCGCAGGGAAGCTGCTACCATCAAATGTTTGCCCTCATTAGACTCCCCTCTGGAAGCGCTTTCACTGCAAGCTGCAGATTCCCTCCTAACAGCAAGCTTTAGGATAGGGTACTGAATTGTAACTTAACTGCGGCTAATAAGGTGATTATGGCAAAGAGAATATCTACCGCAGGGAAGCTGCTACCATCAAATATTTGCCCTCATTAGACTCCCCTCTGGAAGCGCTTTCACTGCAAGCTGCAGATTCCCTCCTAACAGCAAGCTTTAGGATAGGGTACTGAATTGTAACTTACTTTCGCCTAATAATGCGATTTTGGCAAAGAGAGTATCTCCCGCAGGGAAGCTGCTACCATCAAATGTTTGCCCTCATTAGACTCCCCTCTGGAAGCGCTTTCACTGCAAGCTGCAGATTCCCTCCTAACAGCAAGCTTTAGGATAGGGTACTGAATTGTAACTTACTTTCGTCTAATAATGCGATTTTGGAAAAGAGACTATCTCCCGCAGGGAAGCTGCTACCATCAAATGTTTGCCCTCATTAGACTCCCCTCTGGAAGCGCTTTCACTGCAAGCTGCAGATTCCCTCCTAACAGCAAGCTTTAGGATAGGGTCCTGAATTGTAACTTACTTTCGTCTAATAATGCGATTTTGGCAAAGAGAGTATCTCCCGCAGGGAAGCTGTTACCATCAAATGTTTCCCCTCATTACACTCCCCTCTGGAAGCGCTTTCACTGCAAGCTGCAGATTCCCTCCTAACAGCAAGCTTTAGGATAGGGTACTGAATTGTAACTTAACTGCGGCTAATAAGGCGATTTTGGCAAAGAGAGTATCTCCCGCAGGGAAGCTGCTACCATCAAATGTTTGCCCTCATTAGACTCCCCTCTGGAAGCGCTTTCACTGCAAGCTGCAGATTTTCTCCTAACAGCAAGCTTTAGGATAGGGTACTGAATTGTAACTTACTTTCGCCTAATAATGCGATTTTGGAAAAGAGAGTATCTCCCGCAGGGAAGCTGCTACCATCAAATGTTTGCCCTCATTAGACTCCCCTCTGGAAGCGCTTTCACTGCAAGCTGCAGATTCCCTCCTAACAGCAAGCTTTAGGATAGGGTACTGAATTGTAACTTACTTTCGCCTAATAATGCGATTTTGGCAAAGAGAGTATCTCCCGCAGGGAAGCTGCTACCATCAAATGTTTGCCCTCATTATACTCCCCTCTGGAAGCGCTTTCACTGCAAGCTGCAGATTCCCTCCTAAGAGCAAGCTTTAGGATAGGGTACTGAATTGTAACTTACTTTCGACTAATAATGCGATTTTGGCAAAGAGACGATCTCCCGCAGGGAAGCTGCTACCATCAAATGTTTCCCCTCATTAGACTACCCTGTGGAAGCGCTTTCACTGCAAGCTGCAGATTCCCTCCTAACTGCAAGCTTTAGGATAGGGTCCTGAATTGTAACTTACTTTTGCCTAATAAGGCGATTTTGGCAAAGAGAGTATCTCCCGCAGGGAAGCTGCTACCATCAAATATTTGCCCTCATTAGAGTCCCCTCTGGAAGCGCTTTCACTGCAAGCTGCAGATTCCCTCCTAACAGCAAGCTTTAGCATAGGGTACTGAATTGTAACTTACTTTCGCCTAATAAGACGATTTTGGAAAAGAGAATATCTCCCGCAGGGAAGCTGTTACCATCAAATATTTGCCCTCATTAGACTCCCCTCTGGAAGCGCTTTCACTGCAAGCGGCAGATTCCCACCTAACTGCAAGTTTTAGGATAGGGTACTGAATTGTATCTTACTTTCGCCTAATAAGGCGATTATGGCAAAGAGAATATCTCCCGCAGGGAAGCTGTTACCATCAAACGTTTGCCCTCATTAGACTCCCCTCTGGAAGCGCTTTCACTGCAAGCTGCAGATTCCCTCCTAACAGCAAGCTTTAGGATAGGGTACTGAATGGTAGCTTACTTTCGCCTAATAAGGCGATTTTGGCAAAGAGAGTATCTCCCGCAGGGAAGCTGCTACCATCAAATGTTTGCCCTCATTAGACACCCCTCTGGAAGCGCTTTCACTGCAAGCTGCAGATTCCCTCCTAACAGCAAGCTTTAGGATAGGGTACTGCATTGTATCTTAGTTTCGCCTAATAATGCGATTTTGGCAAAGAGAGTATCTCCCGCAGGGAAGCTGCTACCATCAAAGGTTTGCCCTCATTAGACTCCCCTCTGGAAGCGCTTTCACTGCAAGCTGCAGATTCCTTCCTAACAGCAAGCTTTAGGATAGGGTACTGAATTGTAACTTAACTGCGGCTAATAAGGCGATTTTGGCAAAGAGAGTATCTCCCGCAGGGAAGCTGCTACCATCAAATTTTTGCCCTCATTAGACTCCCCTCTGGAAGCGCTTTCACTGCAAGCTGCAGATTCCCTCCTAACAGCAAGCTTTAGGATAGGGTACTGAATTGTAACTTAACTGCGGCTAATAAGGAGAATTTGGCAAAGAGAATATCTCCCGCAGGGAAGCTGCTACCATCAAATGTTTGCCCTCATTAGACTCCCCTCTGGAAGCGCTTTCACTGCAAGCTGCAGATTCCCTCCTAACAGCAAGCTTTAGGATAGGGTACTGAATCGTAACTTACTTTCGCCTAATAATGCGATTTTGGCAAAGAGAGTATCTCCCGCAGGGAAGCTGCTACCATCAAATGCTTGCCCTCATTAGACTCCATTCTGGAAGTGCTTTCACTGCAAGCTGCAGATTCCCTCCTAACAGCAAGCTTTAGGATAGCGTACTGAATTGTAACTTAACTGCGGCTAATAAGGCGATTTTGGCAAAGAGAATATCTCCCGCAGGGAAGCTGTTACCATCAAATGTTTGCCCTCATTAGACTCCCCTCTGGAAGCGCTTTCACTGCAAGCTGCAGATTCCCTCCTAACAGCAAGCTTTAGGATAGGGTACTGAATTGTAACTTACTTTCGCCTAATAATGCGATTTTGGAAAAGAGACTATCTCCCGCAGGGAAGCTGCTACCATCAAATATTTGCCCTCATTAGACTCCCCTCTGGAAGCGCTTTCACTGCAAGCTGCAGATTCCCTCCTAACTGCAAGCTTTAGGATAGGGTACTGAATTGTAACTTACTTTTGCCTAATAAGGCGATTTTGGCAAAGAGAGTATCTCCCGCAGGGAAGCTGCTACCATCAAATATTTGCCCTCATTAGAGTCCCCTCTGGAAGCGCTTTCACTGCAAGCTGCAGATTCCCTCCTAACAGCAAGCTTTAGCATAGGGTACTGAATTGTAACTTACTTTCGCCTAATAAGACGATTTTGGAAAAGAGAATATCTCCCGCAGGGAAGCTGTTACCATCAAATGTTTGCCCTCATTAGACTCCCCTCTGGAAGCGCTTTCACTGCAAGCGGCAGATTCCCACCTAACTGCAAGCTTTAGGATAGGGTACTGAATTGTAACTTACTTTCGCCTAATAAGGCGATTATGGCAAAGAGAATATCTCCCGCAGGGAAGCTGTTACCATCAAACGTTTGCCCTCATTAGACTCCCCTCTGGAAGCGCTTTCACTGCAAGCTGCAGATTCCCTCCCAACAGCAAGCTTTAGGATAGGGTACTGAATGGTAGCTTACTTTCGCCTAATAAGGCGATTTTGGCAAAGAGAGTATCTCCCGCAGGGAAGCTGCTACCATCAAATGTTTGCCCTCATTAGACACCCCTCTGGAAGCGCTTTCACTGCAAGCTGCAGATTCCCTCCTAACAGCAAGCTTTAGGATAGGGTACTGCATTGTATCTTAGTTTCGCCTAATAATGCGATTTTGGCAAAGAGAGTATCTCCCGCAGGGAAGCTGCTACCATCAAATGTTTGCCCTCATTAGACTCCCCTCTGGAAGCGCTTTCACTGCAAGCTGCAGATTCCTTCCTAACAGCAAGCTTTAGGATAGGGTACTGAATTGTAACGTAACTGCGGCTAATAAGGCGATTTTGGCAAAGAGAGTATCTCCCGCAGGGAAGCTGCTACCATCAAATTTTTGCCCTCGTTAGACTCCCCTCTGGAAGCGCTTTCACTGCAAGCTGCAGATTCCCTCCTAACAGCAAGCTTTAGGATAGGGTACTGAATTGTAACTTACATTCGTCTAATAATGCGATTTTGGCAAAGAGAGTATCTCCCGCAGGGAAGCTGCTACCATCAAATGTTTGCCCTCATTAGACTCCCCTCTGGAAGCGCTTTCACTGCAAGCTGCAGATTCCCTCCTAACAGCAAGCTTTAGGATAGGGTACTGAATTGTAACTTACTTTCGTCTAATAATGCGATTTTGTCAAAGAGAGTATCTCCCGCAGGGAAGCTGCTACCATCAAATGTTTGCCCTCATTAGACTCCCCTCTGGAAGCGCTTTCACTGCAAGCTGCAGATTCCCTCCTAACAGCAAGCTTTAGGATAGGGTCCTGAATTGTAACTTACTTTCGTCTAATAATGCGATATTGGCAAAGAGAGTATCTCCCGCAGGGAAGCTGTTACCATCAAATGTTTGCCCTCATTACACTCCCCTCTGGAAGCGCTTTCACTGCAAGCTGCAGATTCCCTCCTAACAGCAAGCTTTAGGATAGGGTACTGATTTGTAACTTAACTGCGGCTAATAAGGCGATTTTGGCAAAGAGAGTATCTCCCGCAGGGAAGCTGCTACCATCAAATGTTTGCCCTCATTAGACTCCCCTCTGGAAGCGCTTTCACTGCAAGCTGCAGATTTTCTCCTAACAGCAAGCTTTAGGATAGGGTACTGAATTGTAACTTACTTTCGCCTAATAATGCGATTTTGGCAAAGAGAGTATCTCCCGCAGGGAAGCTGCTACCATCAAATGTTTGCCCTCGTTAGACTCCCCTCTGGAAGCGCTTTCACTGCAAGCTGCAGATTCCCTCCTAACAGCAAGCTTTAGGATAGGGTACTGAATTGTAACTTACTTTCGCCTAATAATGCGATTTTGGCAAAGAGAGTATCTCCCGCAGGGAAGCTGCTACCATCAAATGTTTGCCCTCATTATACTCCCCTCTGGAAGCGCTTTCACTGCAAGCTGCAGATTCCCTCCTAACAGCAAGCTTTAGGATAGGGTACTGAATTGTAACTTACTTTCGCCTAATAATGCGATTTTGGCAAAGAGAGGATCTCCCGCAGGGAAGCTGCTACCATCAAATCTTTGCCCTCATTAGACTACCCTGTGGAATCGCTTTCACTGCAAGATGCAGATTCCCTCCTAACAGCAAGCTTTAGGATAGGGTACTGAATTGTAACTTAACTGGGGCTAATAAGGCGATTTTGGCAAAGAGAGTATCTCCCGCAGGGAAGCTGCTACCATCAAATGTTTGCCCTCATTAGACTCCCCTCTGGAAGCGCTTTCACTGCAAGCTGCAGATTCCCTCCTAACACCAAGCTTTAGGATAGGGTACTGAATTGTAACTTACTTTCGCCTAATAATGCGATTTTGGAAAAGAGAGTATCTCCCGCAGGGAAGCTGCTACCATCAAATGTTTCCCCTCATTAGACTACCCTCTGGAAGCGCTTTCACTGCAAGCTGCAGATTCCCTCCTAACTGCAAGCTTTAGGATAGTGTCCTGAATTGTAACTTACTTTTGCCTAATAAGGCGATTTTGGCAAAGAGAGTATCTCCCGCAGGGAAGCTGCTACCATCAAATATTTGCCCTCATTAGAGTCCCCTCTGGAAGCGCTTTCACTGCAAGCTGCAGATTCCCTCCTAACAGCAAGCTTTAGCATAGGGTACTGAATTGTAACTTACTTTCGCCTAATAATGCGATTTTGGAAAAGAGAATATCTCCCGCAGGGAAGCTGTTACCATCAAATGTTTGCCCTCATTAGACTCCCCTCTGGAAGCGCTTTCACTGCAAGCGGCAGATTCCCACCTAACTGCAAGCTTTAGGATAGGGTACTGAATTGTAACTTACTTTCGCCTAATAAGGCGATTATGGCAAAGAGAATATCTCCCGCAGGGAAGCTGCTACCATCAAATGTTTGCCCTCATTAGACTCCCCTCTGGAAGCGCTTTCACTGCAAGCTGCAGATTCCCTCCTAACAGCAAGCTTTAGGATAGGGTACTGAATTGTAACTTAACTGCGGCTAATAAGGCGATTATGGCAAAGAGAATATCTCCCGCAGGGAAGCTGCTACCATCAAATGTTTGCCCTCATTAGACTACCCTCTGGAAGCGCATTCACTTCAAGATGCAGATTCCCTCCTAACAGCAAGCTTTAGGATAGGCTACTGAATTGTAACTTACTTTCGCCTAATAATGCGATTTTGGAAAAGAGACTATCTCCCGCAGGGAAGCTGCTACCATCAAATGTTTGCCCTCATTAGACTACCCTGTGGAATCGCTTTCACTGCAAGCTGCAGATTCCCTCCTAACAGCAAGCTTTAGGATAGGCTACTGAATTGTAACTTACTTTCGCCTAATAATGCGATTTTGGCAAAGAGAGTATCTCCCGCAGGGAAGCTGCTACCATCAAATGTTTGCCCTCATTAGACTCCCCTCTGGAAGCGCTTTCACTGCAAGCTGCAGATTCCCTCCTAACAGCAAGCTTTAGGATAGGGTACTGAATTGTAACTTAACTGCGGCTAATAAGGAGAATTTGGCAAAGAGAATATCTCCCGCAGGGAAGATGCTACCATCAAATGTTTGCCCTCATTAGACTCCCCTCTGGAAGCGCTTTCACTGCAAGCTGCAGATTCCCTCCTAACAGCAAGCTTTAGGATAGGGTACTGAATTGTAACTTACTTTCGCCTAATAATGCGATTTTGGCAAAGAGAGTATCTCCCGCAGGGAAGCTGCTACCATCAAATGTTTGCCCTCATTAGACTCCCCTCTGGAAGCGCTTTCACTGCAAGCTGCAGATTCCCTCCTAACAGCAATCTTTAGGAAAGGGTACTGAATTGTAACGTACTTTCGCCTAATAAAGCGATTTTAGCAAAGAGACTTTCTCCCGCAGGGAAGCTACTACCATCAAATGTTTGCCCTCATTAGACTCCCCTCTGGAAGTGCTTTCACTGCAAGCTGCAGATTCCCTCCTAACAGCAAGCTTTAGGATAGGGTACTGAATTGTAACTTACTTTCGCCTAATAATGCGATATTGGCAAAGAGAGTATCTCCCGCAGGGAAGCTGCTACCATCAAATGTTTGCCCTCATTAGACTCCCCTCTGGAAGCGCTTTCACTGCAAGCTGCAGATTCCCTCCTAACAGCAAGCTTTAGGATAGGGTACTGAATTGTAACTTACTTTCGCCTAATAATGCGATTTTGGCAAAGAGAGTATCTCCCGCAGGGAAGCTGCTACCATCAAATGTTTGCCCTCATTAGACTCCCCTCTGGAAGCGCTTTCACTGCAAGCTGCAGATTCCCTCCTAACAGCAAGCTTTAGGATAGGGTACTGAATTGTAACTTACTTTCGCCTAATAATGCGATTTTGGCAAAGAGAGTATCTCCCGCAGGGAAGCTGTTCCCATCAAAGGTTTGCCCTCATTACACTCCCCTCTGGAAGTGCTTTCACTGCAAGCTGCAGATTCCCTCCTAACAGCAAGCTTTAGGATAAGGTACTGAATTGTAACTTACTTTCGCCTAATAATGCGATTTTGGCAAAGAGAGTATCTCCCGCAGGGAAGCTGCTACCATCAAATGCTTGCCCTCATTAGACTCCCCTCTGGAAGCGCTTTCACTGCAAGCTGCAGATTCCCTCCTAACAGCAAGCTTTAGGATAGGGTACTGAATTGTAACTTAACTGCGGCTAATAAGGCGATTATGGCAAAGAGATTATCTCCCGCAGGGAAGCTGCTACCATCAAATGTTTGCCCTCATTAGACTACCCTCTGGAAGCGCTTTCACTGCAAGCTGCAGATTCCCTCCTAACAGCAAGCTTTAGGATAGGGTACTGAATTGTAACTTAACTGCTGCTAATAAGGCGATTATAGCAAAGAGACTATCTCCCGCAGGGAAGCTGCTACCATCAAATGTTTGCCCTCATTAGACTCTCCTCTGGAAGCGCTTTCACTGCAAGCTGCAGATTCCCTCCTAACAGCAAGCTTTAGGATAGGGTACTGAATTGAAACTTACTTTCGCCTAATAATGCGATTTTGGCAAAGAGAGTATCACCCGCAGGGAAGCTGCTAACATCAAATGTTAGCCCTCATTAGACTCCCCTCTGGAAGCGCTTTCACTGCAAGCTGCAGATTCCCTCCTAACAGCAAGCTGTAGGGCAGTGTACTGAATTGTATCTTAACTGCGGCTAAACAGGCGATTTTGTCAAAGATAATATCTCCCGCAGGGAAGCTGCTACCATCAAATGTTTGCCCTCATTAGACTACCCTGTGGAATCGCTTTCACTGCAAGCTGCAGATTCCCTCCTAACTGCAAGCTTTAGGATAGGGTCCTGAATTGTAACTTACTTTCGCCTAATAATGCGATTTTGGCAAAGAGAGTATCTCCCGCAGGGAAGCTGCTACCATCAAATATTTGCCCTCATTAGACTCCCCTCTGGAAGCGCTTTCACTGCAAGCTGCAGATTCCCTCCTAACAGCAAGCTTTAGGATAGGGTACTGAATTGTAACTTACTTTCGCCTAATAATGCGATTTTGGCAAAGAGACTATCTCCCGCAGGGAAGCTGCTACCATCAAATGTTTGCCCTCATTAGACTCCCCTCTGGAAGCGCTTTCACTGCAAGCTGCAGATTCCCTCCTAACAGCAATCTTTAGGAAAGGGTACTGAATTGTAACGTACTTTCGCCTAATAATGCGATTTTAGCAAAGAGAGTATCTCCCGCAGGGAAGCTGCTACCATCAAATGTTTGCCCTCATTAGACTCCCCTCTGGAAGCGCTTTCACTGCAAGCTGCAGATTCCCTCCTAACAGCAAGCTTTAGGATAGGGTACTGAATTGTAACTTAAATGCGGCTAATAAGGCGATTATGGCAAAGAGAATATCTCCCGCAGGGAAGCTGCTACCATCAAATATTTGCCCTCATTAGACTCCCCTCTGGAAGCGCATTCACTTCAAGCTCCAGATTCCCTCCTAACAGCAAGCTTTAGGATAGGGTACTGAATTGTATCTTACTTTCGCCTAATAATGCGATTTTGGCAAAGAGAGTATCTCCCGCAGGGAAGCTGCTACCATCAAATGTTTGCCCTCATTAGACTCCCCTCTGGAAGCGCTTTCACTGCAAGCTGCAGATTCCCTCCTAACTGCAAGCTTTAGGATAGGGTCCTGAATTGTAACTTACTTTCGCCTAATAATGCGATTTTGGCAAAGAGAGTATCTCCCGCAGGGAATCTGCTACCATCAAATCTTTGCCCTCATTAGACTCCCCTCTGGAAGCGCTTTCACTGCAAGCTGCAGATTCCCTCCTAACAGCAAGCTTTAGCATAGGGTACTGAATTGTAACTTAACTGCGGCTAATAAGGAGAATTTGGCAAAGAGAATATCTCCCGCAGGGAAGATGCTACCATCAAATGTTTGCCCTCATTAGACTCCCCTCTGGAAGCGCTTTCACTGCAAGCTGCAGATTCCCTCCTAACAGCAAGCTTTAGGATAGGGTACTGAATTGTAACTTACTTTCGCCTAATAATGCGATTTTGGCAAAGAGAGTATCTCCCGCAGGGAAGCTGCTACCATCAAATGTTTGCCCTCATTACGCTCCCCTCTGGAAGCGCTTTCACTGCAAGCTGCAGATTCCCTCCTAACAGCAAGCTTTAGGATAGGGTACTGAATTGTAACTTACTTTCGCCTAATAATGTGATTTTGGCAAAGAGAGTATCTCCCGCAGGGAAGCTGTTCCCATCAAAGGTTTGCCCTCATTACACTCCCCTCTGGAAGCGCATTCACTGCAAGCTGCAGATTCCCTCCTAACAGCAAGCTTTAGGATAAGGTACTGAATTGTAACTTACTTTCGCCTAATAATGCGATTTTGGCAAAGAGATTATCTCCCGCAGGGAAGCTGCTACCATCAAATGTTTGCCCTCTTTAGACTACCCTGTGGAATCGCTTTCACTGCAAGCTGCAGATTCCCTCCTAACAGCAAGCTTTAGGATAGGGTACTGAATTGTAACTAACTTTCGCCTAATAATGCGATTTTGGCAAAGAGAGTATCTCCCGCAGGGAAGCTGCTACCATCAAATGTTTGCCCTCATTAGACTCCCCTCTGGAAGCGCTTTCACTGCAAGCTGCAGATTCCCTCCTAACAGCAAGCTTTAGGATAGGGTACTGAATTGTAACTTACTTTCGCCTAATAATGCGATTTTGGCAAAGAGAGTATCTCCCGCAGGGAAGCTGCTACCATCAAATGTTTGCCCTCATTAGACTCCCCTCTGGAAGCGCTTTCACTGCAAGCTGCAGATTCCCTCCTAACAGCAAGCTTTAGGAAAGGGTTCTGAATTGTAACTTAACTGCGGCTTATAAGGCGATTATGGCAAAGAGAGTATCTCCCGCAGGGAAGCTGCTACCATCAAATGTTTGCCCTCGTTAGACTACCCTCTGGAAGCGCATTCACTTCAAGCTGCAGATTCCCTCCTAACAGCAAGCTTTAGGATAGGGTACTGAATTGTAACTTAACTGCGGCTTATTATGCGATTATGGCAAAGAGAGTATCTCCCGCAGGGAAGCTGCTACCATCAAATGTTTGCCCTCGTTAGACTACCCTCTGGAAGCGCATTCACTTCAAGCTGCAGATTCCCACCTAACAGCAAGCTTTAGGATAGGGTACTGAATTGTAAATTACTTTCGTCTAATAATGCGATTTTGGAAAAGAGACTATCTCCCGCAGGGAAGCTGCTACCATCAAATGTTTGCCCTCATTAGACTCCCCTCTGGAAGCGCTTTCACTGCAAGCTGCAGATTCCTTACTAACAGCAAGCTTTAGGATAGGGTCCTGAATTGTATCTTACTTTCGTCTAATAATGCGATTTTAGCAAAGAGAGTATCTCCCGCAGGGAAGCTGTTACCATCAAACGTTTGCCCTCATTAGACTCCCCTCTGGAAGCGCTTTCACTGCAAGCTGCAGATTCCCTCCTAACAGCAAGCATTAGGATAGGGTACTGAATTGTAAGTTAAATGCGACTAATAAGGCAATTATGGCAAAGAGAATATCTCCCGCAGGGAAGCTGCTACCATCAAATATTTGCCCTCATTAGACTCCCCTCTGGAAGCGCATTCACTTCAAGCTGCAGATTCCCTCCTAACAGCAAGCATTAGGATAGGGTACTGAATTGTAACTTACTTTCGCCTAATAATGCGATTTTGGCAAAGAGAGTATCTCCCGCATGGAAGCTGCTACCATCAAATGTTTGCCCTCATTAGACTACCCTGTGGAAGCGCTTTCACTGCAAGCTGCAGATTCCCTCCTAACTGCAAGCTTTAGGATAGGGTCCTGAATTGTAACTTACTTTCGCCTAATAATGCGATTTTGGCAAAGAGAGTATCTCCCGCAGGGAAGCTGCTACCATCAAATCTTTGCCCTCATTAGACTCCCCTCTGGAAGCGCTTTCACTGCAAGCTGCAGATTCCCTCCTAACAGCAAGCTTTAGGAAAGGGTACTGAATAGTAACTTACTTTCACCTAATAATGCGATTTTGGCAAAGAGAGTATCTCCCGCAGGGAAGCTGCTACCATCAAATGTTTGCCCTCATTAGACTCCCCTCTGGAAGCGCTTTCACTGCAAGCTGCAGATTCCCTCCTAACAGCAAGCTTTAGGATAGGCTACTGAATTGTAACTTAACTGCGGCTAATATGGCGATTATGGCAAAGAGACTATCTCCCGCAGGGAAGCTGCTACCATCAAATGTTTGCCCTCATTAGACTCCCCTCTGGAAGCGCTTTCACTGCAAGCTGCAGATTCCCTCCTAACAGCAAGCTTTAGGATAGGGTACTGAATTGTAACTTACTTTCGCCTAATAATGCGATTTTGGCAAAGAGAGTATCACCCGCAGGGAAGCTGCTAACATCAAATGTTTGCCCTCATTAGACTCCCCTCTGGAAGCGCTTTCACTGCAAGCTGCAGATTCCCTCCTAACAGCAAGCTGTAGGAAAGTGTACTGAATTGTATCTTAACTGCGGCTAATAAGGCGATTTTGTCAAAGAGAATATCTCCCGCTGGGAAGCTGCTACCATCAAATGTTTTCCTCATTAGACTACCCTGTGGAATCGCTTTCACTGCAAGCTGCAGATTCCCTCCTAACAGCAAGCTTTAGGATAGGGTCCTGAATTGTAACTTACTTTCGCCTAATAATGCGATTTTGGCAAAGAGAGTATCTCCCGCAGGGAAGCTGCTACCATCAAATGTTTGCCCTCGTTAGACTCCCCTCTGGAAGCGCTTTCACTGCAAGCTGCAGATTCCCTCCTAACAGCAAGCTTTAGGATAGGGTACTGAATTGTAACTTACTTTCGCCTAATAATGCGATTTTGGCAAAGAGAGTATCTCCCGCAGGGAAGCTGCTACCATCAAATGTTTGCCCTCATTAGACTCCCCTCTGGAAGCGCTTTCACTGCAAGCTGCAGATTCCCTCCTAACAGCAAGCTTTAGGATAGGGTACTGAATTGTAACTTAAATGCGGCTAATAAGGCGATTATGGCAAAGAGAATATCTCCCGCAGGGAAGCTGCTACCATCAAATATTTGCCCTCATTAGACTCCCCTCTGGAAGGGCATTCACTTCAAGCTGCAGATTCCCTCCTAACAGCAAGCTTTAGGATAGGGTACTGAATTGTAACTTACTTTCGCCTAATAATGCGATTTTGGAAAAGAGAGTATCTCCCGCAGGGAAGCTGCTACCATCAAATGTTTGCCCTCATTAGACTACCCTGTGGAAGCGCTTTCACTGCAAGCTGCAGATTCCCTCCTAACTGCAAGCTTTAGGATAGGGTCCTGAATTGTATCTTACTTTCGCCTAATAATGCGATTTTGGCAAAGAGAGTATCTCCCGCAGGGAATCTGCTACCATCAAATGTTTGCCCTCATTAGACTCCCCTCTGGAAGCGCTTTCACTGCAAGCTGCAGATTCCCTCCTAACAGCAAGCTTTAGGATAGGGTACTGAATTGTAACTTAACTGCGGCTAATAAGGCGATTTTGGCAAAGAGAATATCTCCCGCAGGGAAGCTGTTACCATCAAATGTTTGCCCTCATTAGACTCCCCTCTGGAAGCGCTTTCACTGCAAGCTGCAGATTCCCTCCTAACAGAAATCTTTAGGGAAGGGTACTGAATTGTAACGTACTTTCGCCTAATAATGCGATTTTAGCAAAGAGACTTTCTCCCGCAGGGAAGCTGTTACCATCAAATGTTTGCCCTCATTAGACTCCCCTCTGGAAGCGCTTTCACTGCAAGCTGCAGATTCCCTCCTAACAGCAAGCTTTAGGATAAGGTACTGAATTGTAACTTACTTTCGCCTAATAATGCGAATTTGGCAAAGAGAGTATCTCCCGCAGGGAAGCTGCTACCATCAAATCTTTGCCCTCATTAGACTCCCCTCTGGAAGCGCTTTCACTGCAAGCTGCAGATTCCCTCCTAACAGCAAGCTTTAGGATAGGGTACTGAATTGTAACTTACTTTCGCCTAATAATGCGATTTTGGCAAAGAGAGTATCTCCCGCAGGGAAGCTGCTACCATCAAATCTTTGCCCTCATTAGACTCCCCTCTGGAAGCGCTTTCACTGCAAGCTGCAGATTCCCTCCTAACAGCAAGCTTTAGGATAGGGTACTGAATTGTAACTTACTTTCGCCTAATAATGCGATTTTGGCAAAGAGACTATCTCCCGCAGGGAAGCTGCTACCATCAAATGTTTGCCCTCATTAGACTCCCCTCTGGAAGCGCTTTCACTGCAAGCTGCAGATTCCCTCCTAACAGCAAGCTTTAGGATAGGGTACTGAATTGTAACTTAACTGCGGCTACTATGGCGATTATGGCAAAGAGAATATCTCCCGCAGGGAAGCTGCTACCATCAAATATTTGCCCTCATTAGACTCCCCTCTGGAAGCGCTTTCACTGCAAGCTGCAGATTCCCTCCTAACAGCAAGCTTTAGGATAGGGTACTGAATTGTAACTTAACTGCGACTAATAAGGCGATTATAGCAAAGAGACTATCTCCCGCAGGGAAGCTGCTACCATCAAATGTTTGCCCTCATTAGACTCCCCTCTGGAAGCGCTTTCACTGCAAGCTGCAGATTCCCTCCTAACAGCAAGCTTTAGGATAGGGTACTGAATTGAAACTTACTTTCGCCTAATAATGCGATTATGGCAAAGAGAGTATCACCCGCAGGGAAGCTGCTAACATCAAATGTTTGCCCTCATTAGACTCCCCTCTGGAAGCGCTTTCACTGCAAGCTGCAGATTCCCTCCTAACAGCAAGCTGTAGGACAGTGTACTGAATTGTAACTTAACTGCAGCTAATAAGGCGATTTTGGCAAAGAGAATATCTCCCGCAGGGAAGCTGCTACAATCTAATGCTTGCCCTCATTAGACTCCCCTCTGGAAGCGCTTTCACTGCAAGCTGCAGATTCCCTCCTAACAGCAAGCTTTAGGATAGGGTACTGAATTGTAACTTACTTTCGCCTAATAATGCGATTTTGGCAAAGAGAGTATCTCGCGCAGGGAAGCTGCTACCATCAAATCTTTGTCCTCATTAGACTCCCCTCTGGAAGCGCTTTCACTGCAAGCTGCAGATTCCCTCCTAACAGCAAGCTTTAGGATAGGGTACTGAATTGTAACTTACTTTCGCCTAATAATGCGATTTTGGCAAAGAGAGTATCTCCCGCAGGGAAGCTGCTACCATCAAATGTTTGCCCTCATTAGACTCCCCTCTGGAAGCGCTTTCACTGCAAGCTGCAGATTCCCTCCTAACAGCAAGCTTTAGGATAGGGTACTGAATTGTAACTTAACTGCGTATAATAATGCGATTTTGGCAAAGAGAGTATCTCCCGCAGGGAAGCTGCTACCATCAAATGTTTGCCTTCATTATACTCCCCTCTGGAAGCGCTTTCACTGCAAGCTGCAGATTCCCTCCTAACAGCAAGCTTTAGGATAGGGTACTGAATTGTAACTTACTTTCGCCTAATAATGCGATTTTGGCAAAGAGAGTATCTCCCGCAGGGAAGCTGCTACCATCAAATGTTTGCCCTCATTACGCTCCCCTCTGGAAGCGCTTTCACTGCAAGCTTCAGATTCCCTCCTAACAGCAAGCTTTAGGATAAGGTACTGAATTGTAAATTACTTTCGCCTAATAATGCGATTTTGGCAAAGAGAGTAACACCTGCAGGTAAGCTGTTACCATCAAATGTTTGCCCTCGTTAGACTACCCTCTGGAAGCGCATTCACTGCAAGCTGCAGATTCCCTCCTAACAGCAAGCTTTAGGATAGGGTACTGAATTGTAACTTACTTTCGCCTAATAATGCGATTTTGGCAAAGAGATTATCTCCCGCAGGGAAGCTGCTACCATCAAATGTTTGCCCTCATTAGACTACCCTGTGGAATCGCTTTCACTGCAAGCTGCAGATTCCCTCCTAACAGCAAGCTTTAGGATAGGGTACTGAATTGAAACTTACTTTCGCCTAATAATGCGATTTTGGCAAAGAGAGTATCTCCCGCAGGGAAGCTGCTACCATCAAATGTTTGCCCTCATTAGACTCCCCTCTGGAAGCGCTTTCACTGCAAGCTGCAGATTCCCTCCTAACAGCAAGCTTTAGGATAGGGTACTGAATTGTAACTTACTTTCGCCTAATAGTGCGATTTTGGCAAAGAGAGTATCTCCCGCAGGGAAGCTGCTACCATCAAATGTTTGCCCTCATTAGACTCCCCTCTGGAAGCGCTTTCACTGCAAGCTGCAGATTCCCTCCTAACAGCAAGCTTTAGGGCAGGGTACTGAATTGTAACTTAACTGCGGCTTATAAGGCGATTATGGCAAAGAGAGTATCTCCCGCAGGGAAGCTGCTACCATCAAATGTTTGCCCTCGTTAGACTACCCTCTGGAAGCGCATTCACTTCAAGCTGCAGATTCCCTCCTAACAGCAAGCTTTAGGATAGGGTACTGAATTGTAACTTAACTGCGGCTTATAAGGCGATTATGGCAAAGAGAGTATCTCCCGCAGGGAAGCTGCTACCATCAAATGTTTGCCCTCGTTAGACTACCCTCTGGAAGCGCATTCACTTCAAGCTGCAGATTCCCTCCTAACAGCAAGCTTTAGGATAGGGTACTGAATTGTAAATTACTTTCGCCTAATAATGCGATTTTGGCAAAGAGAGTATCTCCCACAGGGAAGCTGCTACCATCAAATGTTTGCCCTCATTAGACTCCCCTCTGGAAGCGCTTTCACTGCAAGCTGCAGATTCCTTCCTAACAGCAAGCTTTAGGATAGGGTCCTGAATTGTATCTTACTTTCGTCTAATAATGCGATTTTAGCAAAGAGAGTATCTCCCGCAGGGAAGCTGTTACCATCAAATGTTTGCCCTCATTAGACTCCCCTCTGGAAGCGCTTTCACTGCAAGCTTCAGATTCCCTCCTAACAGCAAGCTTTAGGATAAGGTACTGAATTGTAACTTACTTTCGCCTAATAATGCGATTTTGGCAAAGAGAGTATCTCCCGCAGGGAAGCTGCTACCATCAAATCTTTGCCCTCATTAGACTACCCTGTGAAATCGCTTTCACTGCAAGCTGCAGATTCCCTCCTAACAGCAAGCTTTAGGATAGGGTACTGAATTGTAACTTACTTTTGCCTAATAATGCGATTTTGGCTAAGAGAGTATCTCCCGCAGGGAAGCTGCTACCATCAAATGTTTGCCCTCATTAGACTCCCCTCTGGAAGCGCTTTCACTGCAAGCTGCAGATTCCCTCCTAACAGCAAGCTTTAGGATAGGGTACTGAATTGTAACTTACTTTCGCCTAATAAGGCGATTTTGGCAAAGAGAGTATCTCCCGCAGGGAAGCTGCTACCATCAAATGTTTGCCCTCATTAGACTCCCCTCTGGAAGCGCTTTCACTGCAAGCTGCAGATTCCCTCCTAACAGCAAGCTTTAGGATAGGGTACTGAATTGTAACTTACTTTCGCCTAATAATGCGATTTTGGCAAAGAGAGTATCTCCCGCAGGGAAGCTGCTACCATCAAATGTTTGTCCTCATTAGACTCCCCTCTGGAAGCGCTTTCACTGCAAGCTGCAGATTCCCTCCTAACAGCAAGCTTTAGGGTAGGGTACTGAATTGTAACTTAACTGCGGCTTATAAGGCGATTATGGCAAAGAGAGTATCTCCCGCAGGAAAGCTGCTACCATCAAATGTTTGTCCTCATTAGACTCCCCTCTGGAAGCGCTTTCACTGCAAGCTGCAGATTCCCTCCTAACAGCAAGCTTTAGGATAGGGTACTGAATTGTAACTTAACTGCGTATAATAATGCGATTTTGGCAAAGAGAGTATCTCCCGCAGGGAAGCTGCTACCATCAAATGTTTGCCTTCATTATACTCCCCTCTGGAAGCGCTTTCACTGCAAGCTGCAGATTCCCTCCTAACAGCAAGCTTTAGGATAGGGTACTGAATTGTAACTTACTTTCGCCTAATAATGCGATTTTGGCAAAGAGAGTATCTCCCGCAGGGAAGCTGCTACCATCAAATGTTTGCCCTCATTACGCTCCCCTCTGGAAGCGCTTTCACTGCAAGCTTCAGATTCCCTCCTAACAGCAAGCTTTAGGATAAGGTACTGAATTGTAAATTACTTTCGCCTAATAATGCGATTTTGGCAAAGAGAGTAACACCTGCAGGTAAGCTGTTACCATCAAATGTTTGCCCTCGTTAGACTACCCTCTGGAAGCGCATTCACTGCAAGCTGCAGATTCCCTCCTAACAGCAAGCTTTAGGATAGGGTACTGAATTGTAACTTACTTTCGCCTAATAATGCGATTTTGGCAAAGAGATTATCTCCCGCAGGGAAGCTGCTACCATCAAATGTTTGCCCTCATTAGACTACCCTGTGGAATCGCTTTCACTGCAAGCTGCAGATTCCCTCCTAACAGCAAGCTTTAGGATAGGGTACTGAATTGAAACTTACTTTCGCCTAATAATGCGATTTTGGCAAAGAGAGTATCTCCCGCAGGGAAGCTGCTACCATCAAATGTTTGCCCTCATTAGACTCCCCTCTGGAAGCGCTTTCACTGCAAGCTGCAGATTCCCTCCTAACAGCAAGCTTTAGGATAGGGTACTGAATTGTAACTTACTTTCGCCTAATAGTGCGATTTTGGCAAAGAGAGTATCTCCCGCAGGGAAGCTGCTACCATCAAATGTTTGCCCTCATTAGACTCCCCTCTGGAAGCGCTTTCACTGCAAGCTGCAGATTCCCTCCTAACAGCAAGCTTTAGGGCAGGGTACTGAATTGTAACTTAACTGCGGCTTATAAGGCGATTATGGCAAAGAGAGTATCTCCCGCAGGGAAGCTGCTACCATCAAATGTTTGCCCTCGTTAGACTACCCTCTGGAAGCGCATTCACTTCAAGCTGCAGATTCCCTCCTAACAGCAAGCTTTAGGATAGGGTACTGAATTGTAACTTAACTGCGGCTTATAAGGCGATTATGGCAAAGAGAGTATCTCCCGCAGGGAAGCTGCTACCATCAAATGTTTGCCCTCGTTAGACTACCCTCTGGAAGCGCATTCACTTCAAGCTGCAGATTCCCTCCTAACAGCAAGCTTTAGGATAGGGTACTGAATTGTAAATTACTTTCGCCTAATAATGCGATTTTGGCAAAGAGAGTATCTCCCACAGGGAAGCTGCTACCATCAAATGTTTGCCCTCATTAGACTCCCCTCTGGAAGCGCTTTCACTGCAAGCTGCAGATTCCTTCCTAACAGCAAGCTTTAGGATAGGGTCCTGAATTGTATCTTACTTTCGTCTAATAATGCGATTTTAGCAAAGAGAGTATCTCCCGCAGGGAAGCTGTTACCATCAAATGTTTGCCCTCATTAGACTCCCCTCTGGAAGCGCTTTCACTGCAAGCTTCAGATTCCCTCCTAACAGCAAGCTTTAGGATAAGGTACTGAATTGTAACTTACTTTCGCCTAATAATGCGATTTTGGCAAAGAGAGTATCTCCCGCAGGGAAGCTGCTACCATCAAATCTTTGCCCTCATTAGACTACCCTGTGAAATCGCTTTCACTGCAAGCTGCAGATTCCCTCCTAACAGCAAGCTTTAGGATAGGGTACTGAATTGTAACTTACTTTTGCCTAATAATGCGATTTTGGCTAAGAGAGTATCTCCCGCAGGGAAGCTGCTACCATCAAATGTTTGCCCTCATTAGACTCCCCTCTGGAAGCGCTTTCACTGCAAGCTGCAGATTCCCTCCTAACAGCAAGCTTTAGGATAGGGTACTGAATTGTAACTTACTTTCGCCTAATAAGGCGATTTTGGCAAAGAGAGTATCTCCCGCAGGGAAGCTGCTACCATCAAATATTTGCCCTCATTAGACTCCCCTCTGGAAGCGCTTTCACTGCAAGCTGCAGATTCCCTC
>NW_027207014.1:0-74000 GCF_032191515.1 Phaenicophaeus curvirostris | reverse complement strand
CAAGGGCACAGAGGGGCCGAAAAGGTCAAAGAGGGGCGGACAAGGGCAAAGAGGGGTGGACAATGGCAAAAAGGGGCGGACAATTGTGGTTAATACGGGACAAGGGCAAAGAGGGTCGGACAAGTGCTGTGAATACGGGACAAGTGCAAAGAGGGGCGGACAAGGGCATAGAGGGGCGGACAAGGGCATAGAGGGGCGGACAAGGGCATAGAGGGGCGGACAAGGGCAAAGAGGGGCGGACACGAGCAAAGAGGGGCGGACAAGGGGAAGGAGGGGCAGACAAGTGCTGAGTATACGGGACAAGGGCAAAGAGGAGTGGACAAGGGCAAAGAGGGGCGGACAAGGGCAAATAGGGTCGGACAAGTGCTGTGAATACGGGACAAGGGCAAAGAGGGGCGGACAAGGGCAAAGAGGGACGGACAAGGGCAAAGAGGGACGGACAAGTGCTGAGAAAACGAGACAAGGGCAAAGAGGGGCGGACAAGGGCAAAGAGGGGCGGTCAAGGCAAAGAGGGGCGGTCAAGGCAAAGAGGGGCGGACAAGGGAAAAGAGGGTCGGAAAAGGGCAAAGAGGGTCGGAAAAGGGCAAAGAGGGTCGGAAAAGGGCAAAGAGGGTCGGAAAAGGGCAAAGAGGGTCGGACAAGGGCAAAGAGGGTCGGACTAGGGCAAAGAGGGTCGGACAAGGGCAAAGAGGGTCGGACAAGGGCAAAGAGGGTCGGACAAGGGCAAAGAGGGTCGGACAAGGGCAAAGAGGGGCGGACAAGTGCTGAGAATACGGGACAAGGGCAAAGAGGGGCGGACAAGGGCAAAGAGGGGCGGACAATTGCAAAGAGGGGTGGACAAGTGCTGAGAATGCGGGACAAGTGCAAAGAGGGGTGGACAATGGCAAAGAGGTGCGGACAAGGGCAAAGAGGGTCGGACAAAGGCTGAGAAGACGGGACAAGTGCAAAGAGGGCAGACAAGTGCTGAGAATACGGGACAAGGGCACAGAGGGGCCGAAAAGTTCAAAGAGGGGCGGACAAGGGCAAAGAGGGGTGGACAAGTGCTGAGAATGCGGGACAAGTGCAAAGAGGGGTGGACAATGGCAAAGAGGGGCGGACAAGGGCAAAGAGGGTCGGACAAAGGCTGAGAAGACGGGACAAGTGCAAAGAGGGCAGACAAGTGCTGAGAATACGGGACAAGGGCACAGAGGGGCGGACAAGGGCAAAGAGGGGCGGACAAGGGCAGAGAGGGGCTGACAAGGGCAGAGAGGGGCGGACAAGGGCAGAGAATACGGAACAAGTGCAAAGAGGGGCGGACAAGGGCAAAGAGGGGCGGACAAGTGCTGAGAATACGGGAAAAGGGCAAAGAGGGGCGGACAAGTGGTGAGAAAACGAGACAAGGGCAAAGAGGGGCGGACAAAGGCAAAGAGGGGCGGTCAAGGGCAAAGAGGGTCGGACTACGGCAAAGAGGGTCGGACAAGTGCTGAGAATACGGGACAAGGGCAAAGAGGGGTGGACAAGGGCAAAGAGGGGCGGACAATTGCTGAGAATAAGCGGCAAGAGCAAAGAGGGGCGGACAAGGGCAAAGAGGGGCGGACAAGGGCAAAGAGGGTCGGACAAGGGCAAAGAGGGTCGGACAAGGGCAAAGAGAAGCGGACAAGGGCAAAGAGGGGTGGACAAGGACAAAAAGGGGCTGACAAGGACAAAAAGGGGCGGACAAGTGCTGAGAATAAGGGACAAGGGCAAAGGGAGTCGGACAATGGCAAAGAGGGGTGGACAAGTGCTGAGAATACGGGACAAGGGCAAAGAGGGGCGGACAAGGGCAAAGAGGGGCGGACAAGTGCAAAGAGGGCCGGAGAAGTGCTGAGAATACGGGACAAGGGCAAAGAGGGGCAGACAAGTGCTGAGAAAAAGGGACAATGTCAAAGAGGGGCGGATAATGGCAACGATGTACGGACAAGAGCAAAGAGGGGCGGACAAGGGCAAAGAGGGGCGGACAAGGGCAAAGAGGGGCGGACAAGTGCTGAGAATACGGGACAAGGGCAAAGAGTGGCGGAAAAGGGCAAAGAGGGGCGGACAAGTGCAAAGAGGGGCGGACAAGTGCTGAGAATACGGGACAAGGGCAAAGAGGGTCGGACAAGGGCAAAGAGGGGCCGACAAGGGCAAAGAGGGGCGGACAAGGACAAAGAGAGGAGGACAAGGGCAAAGAGGGGCGGACAGGTGTGGAGAATAAGGGACTAGGGCAAAGAGGGGCGGACAAGGGCAAAGAGGGTCGGACACCTGCTGAGAATACGGGACAAGTTCAAAGAGGGGCGGACAAGGTCAAATAGGTGCGGACAAGGGCTGAGAATACGGGAAAAGGGCACAGAAGGGCGGACAAGGGCCAAGAGGGGCGGACAAGGTCCAAGAGGTGCGGACAAGGGCAAAGAGGGGCGTAGAAGGACAAAGAGGGGCGTACAAGGGCAAAGAGGGGCGGACAAGTTCAAAGAGGGGCTGACAAGGGCAAAGAGGGGCGGACAAGGGCAAAGAGGGGCGGACAAGTGCTGAGAATACGGGACAAGTGCAAAGAGGGGCGGACAAATGCTGAGAATACGGGACAAGGGCAAAGGGGGCGGACAAGTGCTGAGAATACGGGACAAGTGCAAAGAGGGGCGGACAAGTGCTGAGAATACGGGACAAGGGCAAACAGGGGCGGACAAGAGCTGAGAATACGGGACAAGGGCAAAGAGGAGCGGAGAAGGACAAAGAGGGGCGTAAAAGGGCAAAGATGGGCGGAGAAGTGAAAAGAGGGGAGGACAAGGGCAAAGAGGGGCGGACAAGTTCAAAGAATTGGCGGACAATTGCTGAGAATACGGGACAAAGGTAAAGAGGGGAGGATAAGTGCTGAGAATACGGGACAAGGGCAAAGAAAGGCGGACAAGTACTGAGAATACGGGACAAAAGTAAAGAGGGGCGGAAAAGGGCAAAGAGGTGCGTACAAGTGCTGAGAATACGGGACAAGGGTAAAGTGTGGCGGACAAGGGCAAAGAGGGGCGGACAATGGCAAGGAGGGGCGGACAAGGGCAAGGAGGGTCCGACAAGGGCAAAGAAGGGCGGACAAGGCCAAGGAGGGGCGGACAAAGGCAAAGAGGGGCGGACAAGTGCAAAGAGGGGCGGACAAGGCAAATGGGGGTGACAAGGGCAAAGAGGGGCGGACAATGGCAAGGAGGGGCGGACAAGGGCAAGGAGGGTCCGACAAGGGCAAAGAAGGGCGGACAAGGCCAAGGAGGGGCGGACAAAGGCAAAGAGGGGCGGACAAGGGCAAAGAGGGGCGGACAAGTGCTGAGAATACGGGACAAGGGCAAAGAGGGCCGGACAAGTGCAAAGAGGGGGGGACAAGTGGAAAGATGGGTGGACAAGGGCAAAGAGGGGCGGAAAAGGTCAAAGAGGGGCGGAAAAGGGCAAAGAGGGGCGGACAAGGGCAAAGAAGGGCGGAAAATGTCAAGGAGGGGTGGACAAAGACAAAGAGAGACGGACAAGGGCAAAGAGGGGCGGAAAATGACAAAGAGGGGCGATAAGGGCAAAGAGGGGCGGACAAGTGCTGAGAACACGGGACAAGGGCAAAGAGGGGCGGACAAGGGCTGAGAATACGGACAATGGCAAAGAGGGACGGACAAGGGCAAAGAGGGGCGGACAAGTGCTGAGAATACGGGACAAGTGCATAGAGGGGCGGACAAGGGCAAAGAGGTCGGACAAGGGCAGAGAGTGGCGGACAAGGGCAAAGAGGACCGGACAAGGGCAAAGAGGGGCAGACAAGGGCAAAGGGGGGCGACAAGGGCAAAGAGGGGCGGACAAGGGCAAAGAGGGGCGGACAAAGGCAAAGAGGACCGGACAAGGGCAAAGAGGGGCGAACAAGGGCAAAGGGGGGCGACAAGGGCAAAGAGGGGCGGACAAGGGCAAAGAGGGGCGGACAAGGGCAAAGAGGGGCGGACAAGCGCTGAGAAAACGGGACAAGGGCACAGAGGGGCGGACAAGTGCAAAGAGGGGCGGACAAGGGCAAAGAGGGGCCGACAAGGGCAAAGAGGGGCGGACAAGGGCAAAGAGGGGCGGACAAGGGCAAAGAGGGGCGGACAAGGGCAAAAAGGGCACGGACAAGGGCAAAGAGGGGCGGACAAGTTCAAAGAGGGGCGGACAAGTTCAAAGAGGTGCGGACAAGTTCAAAGAGGGGCGGACAAGGGCAAAGAGGGGCGGGCAATTTCTGAGAATACAGGACATGAGCCAAGAAGGGCGGACAAGTGCTGAGAATACGGGACAGGGAAAAAGAGGGGCGGACAAGTGCTGAGAATACGGGACAAGGGCAAAGAGGGGCGGAGAAGGGGAAAGAGGGGTGGACAAGGGCAAAGAGGGGTGGAGAAGGGCAAAGAGGGGCGGAGAAGTGCTGAGAACACGGGACAAGGGCAAAGGGGGAGGACATGTGCTGAGAATACGGGACAAGGGCAAAGGAGGGCGGAAAATGGCAAAGAGGTGCGGACAAGGGCAAAGAGGGGCGGACGAGTGCTGAGAATACGGGACAAGGGGAAAGAGGGGCGGACAAAGGCAAAGAGGGGCGGACAAGGGCAAAGAGGGGCGGAAAAGTGCAAAGGGGGGTGACAAGGGCAAAGAGGGGCGGACAAGGGCAAAGAGGGGCGGACAAGTGCTGAGAATACAGGAGAAGTGCAAAGAGGCGCGGACAAGGATAAAGAGGGGCGGACAAGGGTAAAAAGGGGCGGACAAGTGATGAGAATACGGGACAAGGGAGAAGAGGGGAAGACAAGGGCAAAGATGGGCGGAGAAGTGCAAAGAGGGGGGGACAAGGGCAAAGAGGGGCGACAAGTTCTGAGAATACGGGACAAGGTCAAAGAGGGGCGGACAAAGGCAAAGAGGTGCGGACAAGGGCAAAGAGGTGCAGACAAGTGCTGACAATACGGGACAAGTTCAAAGAGGGGCACACAAAGGCATAGATGGGCGGGCAAGGGCAAAGAGGGGCGGACAAGTGCAAAGAGGGGCGGACAAGGGCAAAGAGGGGCGGACAAGGGCAAAGAGGGGCGGACAAGGGCAAGCAGAGGCGGACAGGGGCAAAAAGCGGGCGGACAAAGGCAAAGAGGGGCGGACAAGTTCAAATAGAGTAGGAAAAGGGCAAAGAGAGGTGGAAAAATGCTGAGATTTGGGGACAAGTGCAAAGAGAGGCGGACAAGGGCAAAGTGGGGCGGACAAGGGCAAAGAGGGGCAGACAAGGCAAAGAGGATCGGACAATGGCAAAGAGGGACAGACAAGGGCAAAGAGGGGCGGACACGGGCAAAGAGGGGCGGACAAGGGCAAAGAGGGGCGGACAAGGGCAAAGAGGGGCGGACAAGGGCAAAGAGGGGCAGACAAGGCAAAGAGGATCGGACAATGGCAAAGAGGGACGGACAAGGGCAAAGAGGGACGGACAAGTGCAAAGAGGGGCAGACAAGGGCAAAGAGGGGCAGACAAGGGCAAAGAGCGGCGGACAAGTGCTGAGAATACGGGACAAGTGCAAAGAGGGGCGGACAAGTGCTGAGAATACGGGACAAGGGCAAAGAGGGGCGGACAAGTGCAAAGAGGGGCGGACAAGGGCAAAGAGGGGCGGACAAGGGCAAAGAGGGGCGGACAAGGGCAAAGAGGGGCGGACAAGGGCAAAGAGCGGCGGACAAGTGCTGAGAATACGGGACAAGGGTAAAGAGGGGCGGACAAGGGCAAAGAGGGGCGGACAAGGGCAAAGAGGGGCGGACAAGGGCAAAGAGGGGCGGACAAGTGCTGAGAATACGGGACAAGGGCAAAGAGGGGCGGACAAGTGCTGAGAATACGGGACAAGGGCAAAGAGGGGCGGACAAGGGCAAAGAGGAGCGGACAAGGGCAAAGAGGGGAGGACAAGTGCTGAGAATACGGGACAAGGGCAAAGAGGGGCGGACAAGTGCTGAGAATACGGGCAAGGGCAAAGAGTGGCGGACAAGGGCAAAGAGGGGCGGAGAAGGGCAAAGAGGGGCGGACAAGGGCAAAGAGGGGCGGACAATTGCTGAGAATACGGGACAAGGGGAAAGAGGGGCAGACAAGGGCAAAGAGGGGCGGACAAGGGCAGAGAGGGGCGGACAAGGGCAAAGAGGGTCGGACATGTGCGGAGAATACGGGACAAGAGCAAAGAGGGGCGGACAAGGGCAAAGAGGGTCGGACAAGGGCAAAGAGGGGCGGACAAGGGCAAAGAGGGGCGGACAAGGGCAAAGAGGGGCGGACAAGGGCAAAGAGGGGCGGACAAGGGCAAAGAGGGGCGGACAAGGGCAAAGAGGGGCGGACAAGAGCAAAGAGGGTTGGAAAAGTGCAAAGAGGGGCGGACAAGAGCAAAGAGGGGCGGACAAGGGCAAAGATGGGCGGACAAGGGCAAAGAGGGGCGCACAGATGCTGAGAATACGGGACAAGGGCAAAGAGTGGCGGAAAAGGGCAAAGAGGAGCGGACAATGGCAAAGAGGGGCGGACCACTGCTGAGAATTCAGGACAAGGGCAAAGAGTGGCGGACAAGGACAAGGAGGAGCGGAAAAGAGCAAAGTGGGTCAGACAAGGGCAAAGAGGGGTGGGCAAGGGCAAAGAGGGGCGGACAAGGGCAAAGAGGGGCGGACAAGTGCTGAGAATACGGGACAAGTGCAAAGAGGGGCAGACAAGGGCAAAGAGGGGCAGACAAGGGCAAAGAGGGGCGGACAAGGGCAAAGAGGGGCGGACAAGGGCAAAGAGGGGCGGACAAGGGCAAAGAGGGGCGGACAAGGGCAAAGAGGGGCGGAAAAGGGCAAAGAGGGGCGGAAAAGCGCAAAGAGGGGCGGAAAAGCGCAAAGAGGGGCGGAAAAGGGCAAAGAGGGGCGGACAATTCAAAGAGGGGCGGACAAGGGCAAAGAGGCGTGGACAAGTGCTGAGAAAACGGGAGAAGGGCACAGAGGGGCGGACAAGTGCAAAGAGGGGAGGAGAAGGGCAAAGAGGGGCGGACAAGGGCAAAGAGGTTCGGACAAAAGCAAAGAGGGGCGGACAAGGGCAAAAAGGGCGCGGACAAGGGCAAAGAGGGGCGGACAATTTCAAAGAGGGGCGGACAAGGGCAAAGAGGGGCGGACAAGCGCTGAGAAAACGGGACAAGGCCAAAGAGGGGCGGACAAGTTCTGAGAATACAGAACAAGAGCCAAGAAGGGCAAACAAGTGCTGAGAATACGGGACAAGGGAAAAGAGGGGCGGACAAGTGCTGAGAATACGGGACAAGGGCAAAGAGATGCGGACAAGGGCAAAGAGGTGCGGACAAGGGGAAAGAGGGGCGGACAAGGGCAAAGAGGGGCGGACAAGGGCAAAGAGGGGCGGACAAGGGCAAAGAGGGGCGGACAAGGGCAAAGAGGGGCGGACAAGGGCAAAGAGGGGCGGACAAGGGCAAAGAGGGGCGGACAAGGGCAAAGAGGGGCGGACAAGGGCAAAGAGGGGCGGACAAGGGCAAAGAGGGGCGGAAATGTGCGGAGAATACGGGACAAGAGCAAAGAGGGGCGGACATGGGCGAAGAGGTGCGGACAAGGGCAAAGAGGGGCGGTCAAGGGTAAAGACGTGCGGACATGTGCAAAGAGGGGCGGAGAAGTCAAAGAGGGGTGGACAAGGGCAAAGATGGGCCGACAAGGGCAAAGATGGGCCGACAAGTGCAAAGAGGTTTGGAAAAGTGCAAAGAGGGGCGGACAAGGGCAAAGAGGGGCGGACAAGGGCAAAGAGGGGCGGACAAGTGCTGAGAATACGGGACAAGGGTAAAGTGTGGCGGACAAGTGCAAAGAGGGGCTGACAATGGCAAGGAGGGGCGGACAAGGGCAAGGAGGGGCGAACAAGGGCAAAGAAGGGCGGACAAGGCCAAGGAGGGGCGGACAAATGTAAAGAGGGGTGGACAAGTGCAAAGAGGTGCGGACAAGGCAAATGGGGGCGACAAGGTCAAAGAGGGGCGGACAAGTTCTGAGAATACGGGACAAGGGCAAAGAGGTGCGGACAAGGGCAAAGAGGGGCCGCAAGGGCAAAGAGAGGCCGACAAGGGCAAAGAGAGGCCGACAAGGGCAAAGAGGGGCCGACAAGGGCAAAGAGGGGTAGACAAGGGGAAAGGGGGCGGACAAGGGCAAAGAGGGGCGGACTAGGGCAAAGAGGGTCGGACAAAGGCAAAGAGGGGCGGACAAGGGCAAAGAGGGGCGGACAAGGGCAAAGAGGTGCGGACAAGGGGAAAGAAGGGCGGAAAAGGGCAAGGAGGGGCGTACAAAGGCAAAGAGGGGCAGACTATTGTAAAGGGGGGCGATAAGTGCAAAGAGGGGCAGACAAGTGCTGAGAATACGGGACAAGGGCAAAGAAGGGCGGACAAGGGCTGAGACTACGGACAATGGCAAAGAGGGGAGGACAAGGGCAAAGAGGGGCGGACAAGGGCAAAGAGGGGCGGACAAGTGCTGAGAATACGGGACAAGGGCAAAGAGGGGCGGACAAGTGCAAAGAGAGGTGGACTATGGCAAAGAGAATCGGACAAGGTCAAAGAGGCGTGGACAAGAGCAAAAAGGGGCGGACAAGTGCTGAGAATACGGGACAAGGGAAATGGGGGTCGGACAAGGGCAAAGAGGGGCGGACAATGGCAAAGGGGGGCGGACAATGGCAAAGGGGGGCGGACAATGGCAAAGGGGGGCGGACAAGTGCTGAGAATACGGGACAAGGGCAAAGAGTGATGGACAAGTGCTAAGAATGCGGGACAAGGGCAAAGAGTCATGGACAAGTGCTGAGAATGCGGGACAAGGGCAAAGAGTGGCGGAAAAAAGCACAGAGGGGCGGACAAGGGCAAAGAGGGGCGGACAATGGCAAAGAGGGGCGGACAAGGGCAAAGATGGGTGGACAAGGGCAAAGAGGGGCGGACAAGGGCAAAGAGGGGCGGACAAGGGCAAAGAGGGGTGGACAAGGGCAAAGAGGGGCGGACAAGTGCTGAGAATACGGGACAAGTTCAAAGAGGGGCAGACAAGTGTTGAGAATACGGGAAAATTTCAAAGAGGGGCGGACAAGGGCAAAGAGGGGCGGAGAAGTGAAAAGAGGGGCGGAGAAGTGAAAAGAGGGGCGTAGAAGGGCAAAGAGGGGCGGAGAAGGGCAAAGAGGGTCGGAGAAGGGCAAAGAGGGGCGGACAAGGGCAAAGAGGAGCGGATAAGCGTAAAGGGGGGCGGACAAGGGCAAAGAGGGTCGGACAAGTGCTGAGAATACGGGACAAGGGCAAAGAGGGGCAGACAAGGGCAAAGAGGGGCGGACAAGGGCAAAGAGGGGCGGACAAGGGCAAAGAGGGGCGGACAAGGGCAAAGAGGGGCGGACAAGGGCAAAGAGGGGCGGACAAGGGCAAAGAGGGGCGGACAAGGGCAAAGAGGGGCGGACAAGTACTGAGAATACGGGACAAGGGCAAAGAAGGGCGGACAAGGGCAAAGAGGGGCGGACAAGTGCAGAGAATACGGGACAAGAGAAAATAGGGGCGGACAAGGGCAAAGAGGGGCGGACAAATGCAAAGAGGTGCGGACAAGGGCAAAGAGGGGCGGCCAAGGGCAAAGAGGGGTGGACAAGGGCAAAGAGGGGTGGACAAGTGCTGAGAATAAGGGACAAGGGCAAAGAGGGGCGGACAAGGGCAAAGAGGGGCGGACAAGGGGAAAGAGGGGCGGACAAGGGCAAAGAGGGGCGGACAAGGGCAAAGAGGGGCGGACAAGGGCAAAGAGGGGCGGACAAGGGCAAAGAGGGGCGGACAAGGGCAAAGAGGGGCGAACAATTGCTGAGAATACGGGACAAGGGCAAAGAGGGGCGGACAAAGGCAAAGAGGGCCGGACAAGGACAAAGAGGGGCGGAAAAGTGCAAAGGGGGGCGACAAGGGCAAAAAGGGGCGGACAAGGTCAAAGAGGGGCGGACAAGGGCAAATAGGGGTGGACTAGGGCAAAGAGGGGCAGACAAGGGCAAAGAGGGGCAGACAAGGGCAAAGAGGGGCAGACAAGGGCAAAGAGGGGCAGACACGGGCAAAGAGGGGCGGACAAGGGCAAAGAGGGGCGGACAAGGGCAAAGAGGAGTGAACAAGGGCAAAGAGGGGCGGACAAGGGCAAAGAGGGGCGGACAAGTGCTGAGAATACGGGACAAGGGCAAAGAGGGGCAGACAAAGGCAAAGAGGGGCGGACAAGGGCAAAGAGGGGCGGACAAGTCAAAGAGGGGTGGACAAGGGCAAAGATGGGCCGACAAGGGCAAAGATGGGCGGACAAGTGCAAAGAGGGGCGCAGAAGTGCTGAGAATACGGGACAAGTGCAAATAGGCTCGGACAAGTTCTGAGAATACGGGACAAGGGCAAAGAGGGGCGGACAAGGGCAAAGAGGGGCGGACAACTGATGAGAATACGGGACAAGGGCAAAGAGGGGCGGACAAGGGCTGAGAATACGGGACAAGGGCAAAGAGGGGCAGACAGGGGCAAAGACGGGCGGACAAGGGCAAAGAGGGGCGGACAAGGGCAAAGAGGGGCGGACAAGGGCAAAGAGGGGTGGTCAAGGGTAAAGAGGTGCGGACAAGGGCAAAGAGGGGCGGACAAGTGCTGAGAATACGGGACAAGGGCAAAGAGGGGCGGACAAGGGCAAAGAGGGGCGGACAAGGGCAAAGAGGGGCGGACAAGGGCAAAGAGGGGCGGACAAGGGCAAAGAGGGGCGGACAATGGCCAAGAGGGACGGACAAGGGAAAAGAGGGGCAGACAAGGGCAAAGAGGGGCAGACAGGGGCAAAGAGGGGCAGACAAGTGCTGAGAATACGGGACAAGTGCAAAGAGGGGCGGACAAGGGCAAAGAGCAGCGGACAAGTGCTGAGAATACGGGACAAGGGCAAAGAGGGGCGGACAAGGGAAAAGAGGGGAGGACAAGTGCTGAGAATACGGGACAAGGGCAAAGAGGGGCGGACAAGGGCAAAGAGGGGTGGACAAGTGCAAAGAGGGGCGGACAAGTGCTGAGAATATGGGACAAGGTCAAAGAGGGGTGAACAAGGGCAAAGAGGGGCGGACAAGGGCAAAGAGGGGCGGACAATTGCAAAGAGGGGCGGACAATTGCAAAGAGGGGCGGACAATTGCAAAGAGGGGCGGACAATTGCAAAGAGGAGTGAACAAGGTCAAAGAGGGGCGGACAAGGGCAAAGAGGGGCGGAAAAGTGCTGAGAATACGGGACAACTGCAAAGAGGGGCGGAGAAGGGCAAAGAGGGGCGGACAAGTGCTGAGAATATGGGACAAGGGCAAAGAGGGTCGGACAAGGGCAAAGAGGGGCGGACAAGTGCTGAGAATACGGGACAAGGGCAAAGAGGGGCGGCCAAAGGCAAAGAGGGGCAGACAAGGGCAAAGAGGGCCGGACAACTGCTGAGAATAAGGGACAAGTGCAAAGAGGGGCAGACAAGGGCAAAGAGGGGCGGACAAGGGCAAAGAGGGGCGGACAAGGGCAAATAGGGGCGGACAAGGGCAAAGAGGTCCGGACAAGTGCTGAGAATACGGGACAAGGGCAAAGAGGGGCAGACAAGTGCTGAGAATACAGGACAAGGGCAAAGAGTGGCGGAAAAGGGCAAAGAGGGGCGGACAAGGGTAAAGAGGGGCGGACAAGTGCTGAGAATACGGGACAAGGTCAAAGAGGGGCAGACAAAGGCAAAGAGGGGCGGACAAGGGCAAAGAGGGGCGGACAATTGCTGAGAATACGGGACAAGTGCAAACAGTGGCGGACAAGTGTTGAGAATACGGGACAAGGACAAAAAGGTGCGGACAAGGGCAAAGAGGGGCGGACAAGGGCAAAGAGGGGCGGACAAGGGCAAAGAGGGGCGGACAAGTGCTGAGAATACGGGACAAGTGTAAAGGGTGGCGGACAAGGGCAAAGAGGGGCGGACAATGGCAAGGAGTGTCGAACAAGGGCAAAGAGGGGCAGAAAAGAGCAAAGAGGGGCGGACAAGGGCAAAGAGGGGCGGACAAGGGCAAAAAGGGGCGGACAAGTTCTGAGAACACGGGACAAGGGCAAAGAGGGGTGGACAAGTGCTGAGAATAAGGGAAAAGGGCAAAGAGGGGCGGACAAGGGCAAAGAGGATCGGACAAGTTCTGAGAACACGGGACAAGGGCAACGAGGGGCAGACAAGGGCAAAGAGGGGCGGACAAGGGCAAGGAGGGGCGGAAATGTGCAGAGAATAACGGACAAGAGCAAAGAGGGGCAGACAAGGGCAAAGAGGGGCGGACAATTGTAAAGAGGGGCGGACAAGGGCAAAGAGGGGCAGACAAAGGCAAAGAGGGGCGGACAAGGGCAAAGAGGGGCGGACAAGGGCAAAGAGGGGCGGACAAGGGCAAAGAGGGGCGGACAAGGGCAAAGAGGGGCGGACAAGGGCAAAGAGGGGCGGACAAGGGCAAAGAGGGGCGGACAAGGGCAAAGAGGGGCGGACAAGGGCAAAAAGGGCGCGGACAAGGGCAAAGAGGGGCGCACAAGGGCAAAGAGGGGCGCACAAGGGCTAAGAGGGGCGCACAAGGGCAAAGAGGGGCGGACAATTTCTGAGAATACAGGACAAGAGCCAAGAAGGTCGGACAAGTGCTGAGAATACGGGAGAAGGGAAATGAGGAGCGGACAAGTGCTGAGAATACGGGACAAGGGCAAAGACATGCGGACAAGGGCAAAGATGGGCGGACAAGTGCAAAGAGGGGCGGACAAGGGCAAAGAGGGGCGGACAAGTGCTGAAAATACGGGACAAGGGCAAAGAGGGGCGGACAAGTGCTGAGAACATGGGACAAGGGCAAAGGGGTAGGACATGTGCTGAGAATACGGGACAAGGGCAAAGAGGGGCGGAAAAGGGCAAAGAGGTGAGGACAAGCGCAAAGAGGGGCGGACGAGTGCTGAGAATACGGGACAAAGGCGAAGAGGGGCAGACAAGGGAAAGAGGGGCGGACAAAGGCAAAGAGGGGCGGACAAGGGCAAAGAGGGGCAGAAAAGTGCAAAGGGGGGCGACAAGGGCAAGGAGGGGCGGACAATGGCAAAGAGGGGCGGACAAGGGCATAGAGGGGCGGACAAGTGCTGAGAATACAGGAGAAGTGCAAAGAGGCACGGACAAGTTTAAAGAGGTGCGGACAAGGGCAAAAAGGGGCGGACAAGTGATGAGAATACGGGACAAGGGAAAAGAGGGGAAGACAAGGGCAAAGATGGGCGGACAAGTGCAAAGAGGGGCGGACAAGGGCAAAGAGGGGCGACAAGTTCTGAGAATACGGGACAAGGTCAAAGAGGGGCGGACAAAGGCAAAGAGGGGCGGACAAGGGCAAAGAGGTGCAACAAGTGTTGACAATACTGGACAAGTTCAAAGAGGGGCAAACAAAGGCATAAATAGGCGGGCAAGGGGAAAGAGGGGCGGAAAAGGGCAAAGAGGGGCGGACAAGTGCTGAGAATACGGGACAAGTGCAAAGAGGGGCAGACAAGGGCAAAGAGGGGAGGCCAAAGGCAAAGAGGGGCAGACAAGGGCAAAGAGGGCCGGACAACTGCTGAGAATAAGGGACAAGTGCAAAGAGGGGCAGACAAGGGCAAAGAGGGGCGGACAAGGGCAAAGAGGGGCGGACAAGGGCAAAGAGGGGCGGAAAAGGGCAAAGAGGGGCGGACAACTGCTGAGAACACAGGACAAGGGCAAAGAGGGGCGGACAAGGGCAAAGAGGGGAGGACAACTGCTGAAAATACGGGACAAGGACACAGAGGTGCGGACAAGGGCAAAGAGTGGCGGACAAGGCAAAGAGGGGCGGACAAGGGCAAAGAGGGGCGGACAAGTGCTGAGAATACGGGACAAGTGCAAATAGGCTCGGAAAAGTGCTGAGAATATGGGACAAGGGCAAAGAGGGGCGGACAAGGGCAAAGAGGGGCGGACAACTGCTGAGAATACTGGACAAGTGCAAAGAGGGGCGGAGAAGGGCAAAGAGGGGAGGACAAGTGCTGAAAATACGGGACAAGGACACAGAGGAGCGGACAAGGACACAGAGGTGCGGACAAGGGCAAAGAGGGGCGGACAAGGGCAAAGAGGGGCGGACAAGTGCTGAGAATACGGGACAAGTGTAAAGGGTGGCGGACAAGGGCAAAGAGGGGCGGACAATGGCAAGGAGTGTCGAACAAGGGCAAAGAGGGGCAGACAAGGGCAAAGAGGGGCGGACAAGGGCAAAGAGGGGCGGACAAGGGCAAAGAGGGGCGGACAAGGGCAAAGAGGGGCGGACAAGGGCAAAGAGGGGCGGACAAGTTCTGAGAACACGGGACAAGGGCAAAGAGGGGTGGACAAGTGCTCAGAATAAGGGAAAAGGGCAAAGAGAGGCGGACAACGGCAAAGAGGATCGGACAAGTTCTGAGAACACGGGACAAGGGCAACGAGGGGCAGACAAGGGCAAAGAGGGGCGGACAAGGGCAAGGAGGGGCGGAAATGTGCAGAGAATAACGGACAAGAGCAAAGAGGGGCAGACAAGGGCAAAGAGGGGCGGACAATTGTAAAGAGGGGCGGACAAGGGCAAAGAGGGGCAGAAAAGTGCAAAGGGGGGCGACAAGGGCAAAAAGGGGCGGACAAGGGCAAGGAGGGGCAGACAATGGCAAAGAGGGGCGGACAAGGGCATAGAGGGGCGGACAAGTGCTGAGAATACAGGAGAAGTGCAAAGAGGCACGGACAAGTTTAAAGAGGTGCGGACAAGGGCAAAAAGGGGCGGACAAGTGATGAGAATACGGGACAAGGGAAAAGAGGGGAAGACAAGGGCAAAGATGGGCGGACAAGTGCAAAGAGGGGCGGACAAAGGCAAAGAGGGGCAGACAAGGGCAATGAGGTGCAACAAGTGTTGACAATACGGGACAAGTTCAAAGAGGGGCAAACAAAGGCATAGATAGGCGGGCAAGGGGAAAGAGGGGCGGAAAAGGGCAAAGAGGGGCAGACAAGCGCTGAGAATACGGGACAAGTGCAAAGAGGGGCAGACAAGGGCAAAGAGGGGCGGCCAAAGGCAAAGAGGGGCAGACAAGGGCAAAGAGGGCCGGACAACTGCTGAGAATAAGGGACAAGTGCAAAGAGGGGCAGACAAGGGCAAAGAGGGGCGGACAAGGGAAAAGAGGGGCGGAAAAGGGCAAAAAGGGGCGGACAACTGCTGAGAACACAGGACAAGGGCAAAGAGGGGCGGACAAGGGCAAAGAGGGGAGGACAACTGCTGAAAATACGGGACAAAGACACAGAGGTGCGGACAAGGGCAAAGAGTGGCGGACAAGGCAAAGAGGGGCGGACAAGGGCAAAGAGGGGCGGACAAGTGCTGAGAATACGGGACAAGTGCAAATAGGCTCGGAAAAGTGCTGAGAATATGGGACAAGGGCAAAGAGGGGCGGACAAGGGCAAAGAGGTGCGGACAGGTGTGGAGAATAAGGGACTAGGGCAAAGAGGGGCGGACAAGGGCAAAGAGGGGCGGACAACTGCTGAGAATACTGGACAAGTGCAAAGAGGGGCGGAGAAGGGCAAAGAGGGGAGGACAAGTGCTGAAAATACGGGACAAGGACACAGAGGTGCGGACAAGGACACAGAGGTGCGGACAAGGACACAGAGGTGCGGACAAGGGCAAAGAGGGGCGGACAAGGGCAAAGAGGGGCGGACAAGGGCAAAGAGGGGCGGACAAGGGCAAAGAGGGGCGGACAAGTGCTGAGAATACAGGACAAGGGCAAAGAGGGGCGGACAATTGCAAAAAGGGGCGGAGAAGTGCTGAGAATACGGGACAAGGGCAAAGAGGGGCGGACAAGTGCAAAGAGGGGCGGAGAAGGGCAAAAAGGGGGCGGACAAGGGCAAAGAGGGGCGGACAAGGGCAAAGAGGGGCGGACAAGGGCAAAGAGGGGCGGACCACTGCTGAGAATTCGGGACAAGGGCAAAGAGTGGCGGACAAGGACAAGGAGGAGCGGAAAAGGGCAAAGTGGGGCAGACAAGGGCAAAGAGGGGTGGGCAAGGGCAAAGAGGGGCGGACAAGTGCAAAAAGGGGCAGACAAGTGCTGAGAATATGGGACAAGGGCAAAGAGGGGCGGACAAGGGCAAAGAGGGGCGGACAAGTGCTGAGAATACGGGACAAGTGCAAAGAGGGGCAGACAAGGGCAAAGAGGGGCAGACAAGGGCAAAGAGGGGCAGACAAGGGCAAAGAGGGGCGGACAAGGGCAAAGAGGGGCGGACAAGGGCAAAGAGGGGCGGAAAAGGGCAAAGAGGGGCGGACATGTGCGGAGAATAATGGACAAGAGCAAAGAGGGGCGGACAAGGGCAAAGAGGGGCGGACAATTGGAAATAGGTGCGGACAAGGGCAAAGAGGGGCGGACAATTCAAAGAGGGGCGGACAAGGGCAAAGAGGGGCGGACAAGGGCAAAGAGGGGCGGACAAGGGCAAAGAGGGGCGGACAAGGGCAAAGAGGGGAGGAGAAGGGCAAAGAGGGGCGGACAAGTGCAAAGAGGTTCGGACAAAAGCAAAGAGGGGCGGACAAGGGCAAAAAGGGCGCGGACAAGGGCAAAGAGGGGCGGACAATTTCAAAGAGGGGCGGACAAGGGCAAAGAGGGGCGGACAAGCGCTGAGAAAACGGGACAAGGCCAAGAGGGGCGGACAAGTTCTGAGAATACAGGACAAGAGCCAAGAAGGGCAAACAAGTGCTGAGAATACGGGACAAGGGAAAAGAGGGGGCGGACAAGTGCTGAGAATACGGGACAAGGGCAAAGAGATGCGGACAAGGGCAAAGAGGTGCGTACAAGGGGAAAGAGGGGTGGACAAGGGCAAAGAAGGGCGGACAAGTCCTGAAAATACGGGACAAGGGCAAAGAGGGGCGGACAAGTGCTGAGAACACAGGACAAGGGCAAAGGGGGCGGACATGTGCTGAGAATACGGGACAAGGCAAAGAGGGGCGGAAAAGGGCAAAGAGGTGCGGACAAGGGCAAAGACGGCGGACAAGGGCAAAGAGGCGAGGACAAGGGCAAAGAGGGGCGGACAAGGCAAAGAGGGGCGGACAAGTACTGAGAATAAGGGACAAGTGCAAACAGGTGCGGACAAGGGCAAGGAGGGGCGGACAAGGGCAAAGAGGGTCCGACAAGGGCAAGGAGAGGCGGACAGGGGCAAAAAGCGGGCGGACAAAGGCAAAGAGGGGCGGACAAGTTCAAAGAGAGTGGGAAAAGAGCAAAGAGGGGTGGAAAAATGCTGAGATTTGGGGACAAGTGCAAAGAGGGGCGGACAAGGGCAAAGTGGGGTGTACAAGGGCAAAGATTGTCGGACAAGGGCAAAGAGGGGCGGACAAGTGCTGAGAATACGGGACAAGGGCAAAGAGGAGCGGACAAGGGCAAAGAGGGGCGGACAAGGGCAAAGAGGGGCGGACAAGGGCAAAGAGGGGCGGACAAGGGCAAAGAGGGGCGGACAAGGCAAAGAGGGGCAGACAAGGGCAAAGAGGGGCAGACAAGGGCAAAGAGGGCGGACAAGGGCAAAGAGGGACTGACAAGTGCTGAGAATACGGGACAAGTGCAAAGAGGGGCGGACAATGGCAAAGAGCGGCGGACAAGTGCTGAGAATACGGGACAAGGGCAAAGAGGGGTGAACAAGGGCAAAGAGGGGCGGACAAGGGCATAGAGGGGTGGACAAGGGCAAAGAGGGGCGGACAAGGGCAAAGAGGGGCGGACAATGGCAAAGAGGGGCGGACAAGGGCAAGAGGGGCGGACAAGGGCAAAGAGGGGCGGAAATGTGTGGAGAATACGGGACAAGAGCAAAGAGGGGCGGACATGGGCAAAGAGGTGCGGACAAGGGCAAAGAGGGGCGGTCAAGGGTAAAGACGTGCGGACAAGTGAAAAGAGGTGCGGACAAGTCAAAGAGGGGTGGACGAGTGCTGAGAATACGGGACAAGGGGAAAGAGGGGCGGACAAAGGCAAAGAGGGCAGACAAGGGCAAAGAGGGGCGGACAAAGGCAAAGAGGGCCGGACAAGGGCAAAGAGGGGCGTAGAAGTGCAAAAGGGGGGCGACAAGGGCAAAAAGGGGCGGACAAGTTACAAAGAGGGGCGGACAAGGGCAAAGTGGGGTGGACTAGGGCAAAGAGGGGCGGACAAGGGCAAAGAGGGGCGGACAAGGGCAAAGAGGGGCGGACAAGTGCTGAGAATATAGGAGAAGTGCAAAGAGGCGCGGAGAAGGGTAAAGAGGGGCGGACAAGGGCAAAAAGGGGTGGACAAGTGATTAGAATACGGTACAAGTTCAAAAGAGGCACACAAAGGCATAGATGGGCGGGCAAGGGCAAAGAAGGGCGGAACAAGGGCAAAGAGTGGCGGACAAGGGCAAAGAGGGTCGGACAAGTACTGAGAATAAGGGACAAGTGGAAACAGGTGCGGACAAGGGCAAGGAGGGGGCGGACATGGGCAAAGAGGGTCCGACAAGGGCAAGGAGAGGCGGACAGGGGCAAAAAGCGGGCGGACAAAGGCAAAGAGGGGCGGACAAGTTCAAAGAGAGTGGGAAAAGGGCAAAGAGGGGTGGAAAAATGCTGAGATTTGGGGACAAGTGCAAAGAGGGGCGGACAAGGGCAAAGTGGGGCGTACAAGGGCAAAGATTGTCGGACAAGGGCAAAGAGGGGCGGACAAGTGCTGAGAATACGGGACAAGGGCAAAGAGGAGCGGACAAGGGCAAAGAGGGGCGGACAAGGCAAAGAGGATCGGACAAAGGCAAAGAGGGACGGACAAGGCAAAGAGGGGCAGACAAGGGCAAAGAGGGGCAGGACAAGGGCAAAGAGGGGCAGACAAGGGCAAAGAGGGGCAGACAAGTGCTGAGAATACGGGACAAGTGCAAAGAGGGGCGGACAAGGGCAAAGAGCGGCGGACAAGTGCTGAGAATACGGGACAAGGGCAAAGAGGTGCGGACAAGGGCAAAGAGGGGCGGACAACGGCAAAGAGGGGCGGACAAGGGCAAAGAGGGGCGGAAATGTTCGGAGAATACGGGACAAGAGCAAAGAGGGGCGGACATGGGCAAAGAGGTGCGGACAAGGGCAAAGAGGGGCGGTCAAGGGTAAAGACGTGCGGACAAGTGCAAAGAGGGGGCGGACAAGTCAAAGAGGGGTGGACAAGGGCAAAGATGGGCCGACAAGGGGAGAGATGGGCCGACAAGGGCAAAGAGGGTTGGAAAAGTGCAAAGAGGGGCGGACAATGGCAAAGAGGGGCGGACAAGGGCAAAGATGGGGGGACAAGGGCAAAGAGGGGCGCACAAGTGCTGAGAATACGGGACAAGTGCAAATAGGCTCAGACAAGTACTGAGAATATGGGACAAGGGCAAAGAGGGGCGGACAAGGGCAAAGAGGGGTGGACAAGGGCAAAGAGGGGCGGACAAGGGTAAAGAGGGGCGGACAAGTACTGGGAATACGGGACAAGGGCAAAGAGGGGCGGACAATTGCAGAGAATACGGGACAAGAGAAAATAGGGGCGGACAAGGGCAAAGAGGGGCGGACAAGGGCAAAGAGGGGCGGAGACGTCAAAGAGGGGCCGACAAGTGCTGAGAATACGGGACAAGGTCAAAGAAGTGCGGACAAATGCAAAAAGGGGCAGACAAGGGCAAAGAGGGGCGGACAAAGGCAAAGAGGGGCGGACAAGGGCAAAGAGGGGCGGACGAGGGCAAAGAGGGGCGGACGAGGGCAAAGAGGGGCGGACGAGGGCAAAGAGGGGCGGACGAGGGCAAAGAGGTTCGGACAATTACTGAGAATACGGGACAAGGGCAAAGAGGGGCGGAGAAGGGTAAAGAGGGGCGGACAAGTGCTGAGAATAAGGGACAAGGGGAAAGAGGGGCGGACAAGGGCAAAGAGGGGCAGACAAGGGCAAAGAGGGGCAGACAAGGGCAAAGAGGGGCGGACAAGGGCAAAGAGGGGCGGACTACTGCTGAGAATACGGGACAAGGGCAAAGAGGGTCGGACAAGGGCAAAGAAGGGCGGACAAGTGCTGAGAATACGGGACAAGATCAAAGAGGAGCGGACAAGGGCAAAGAGGGGTGGAAAATTACAAAGAGGGGCGGACAAGTGCAAAGAGGGGCAGACAAGGGAAAAAAGGGGGCGGACAAGGGCAAAGAGGGGCGGACAAGGGCAAAGAAGTGGCGGACAAATGATGAGAACACGGGACAAGGGCAAAGAGGGGCGGAAAAGTACTGAGAATACGGGAAAAGAGCAAAGAGGGGCGGACATGTGCTGAGAATACGGGACAAAAGCAAATAGGGGCGGAAAAGGGCAAAGAGGGGCGGACAAGTGCTGAGAATACGGGACAAGGGTAAAGTGTGGCGGACAAGTGCAAAGAGGGGCTGACAATGGCAAGGAGGGGCGGACAATGGCAAGCAGGGACGAAAAAGCGCAAAGAAGGGCGGACAAGGCCAAGGAGGGGCGGACAAATGCAAAGAGGGGTGGACAAGTGCAAAGAGGGGCGGACAAGGCAAATGGGGGCGACAAGGTCAAAGAGGGGCGGACAAGTTCTGAGAATACAGGACAAGGGCAAAGAGGTGCGGACAAGGGCAAAGAGGAGCCGACAAGGGCAAAGAGCGGCCGACAAGGGAAAGAGGGGCCGACAAGGGCAAAGAGGGGCCGACAAGGGCAAAGAGGGGCCGACAAGGGCAAAGAGGGGCCGACAAGGGCAAAGAGGGGCCGACAAGGGGAAAGGGGGCGGACAAGGGCAAAGAGGGGCGGACTAGGGCAAAGAGGGTCGAACAAAGGCAAAGAGGGTCGGACAAGTGCAAAGAGGGGCGGACAAGGGCAAAGAGAATCGGACAAGGTCAAAGAGGCGTGGACAAGAGCAAAAAGGGGCGGACAAGTGCTGAGAATACGGGACAAGGGAAATGGGGGTCGGACAAGGGCAAGGAGGGGTGGACAAGTGCTGAGAATATGGGACAAGGGCAAAGAGGGGCGGACAAGAGCAAAGAGGGGCGGACAAGGGCTGAGAATACGGGACCAGGGCAAAGAGGGGCGGACAAGGGCAAAGACGGGCGGACAAGTGCTGAGAATACGGGACAAGGGCACAGAGAGGCGTAAAAGTGCTGAGAATACGGGACAATGGCAAAGGGGGGCGGACAATGGCAAAGGGGGGCGGACAAGTGCTGAGAATACGGGACAAGGGCAAAGAGTGATGGACAAGTGCTAAGAATGCGGGACAAGGGCAAAGAGTGGCGGAAAAAAGCACAGGGGGCGGACAAGGGCAAAGAGGGGCGGACAAGTGCAAAGAGGGGCGGACAAGGGAAAAGAGGGGCGGACAAGGGCAAATAGGGGTGGACAAGGGCAAAGAGGGGCGGACAAGTGCTGAGAATACGGGACAAGGTCAAAGAGGGGCAGACAAGTGTTGAGAATACGGGACAACTTCAAAGAGGTGCGGACAAGGGCAAAGAGGGGCGGAGAAGTGAAAAGAGGGGCGGAGAAGTGAAAAAAGGGGCGTAGAAGTGAAAAGAGGGGCGGAGAAGGGCAAAGAGGGGCGGAGAAGGGCAAAGAGGGGCGGACAAGGGCAAAGAGGGGCGGAGAAGGGCAAAGAGGGGTGGACAAGTGCAAAGAGGGGCGGACAAGTGCTGAGAATATGGGACAAGGTCAAAGAGGGGTGAACAAGGGCAAAGAGGGGCGGACAAGGGCAAAGAGGGGCGGACAATTGCAAAGAGGGGCGGACAATTGCAAAGAGGGGCGGACAATTGCAAAGAGGGGCGGACAATTGCAAAGAGGAGTGAACAAGGTCAAAGAGGGGCGGACAAGGGCAAAGAGGGGCGGAAAAGTGCTGAGAATACGGGACAACTGCAAAGAGGGGCGGAGAAGGGCAAAGAGGGGCGGACAAGTGCTGAGAATATGGGACAAGGGCAAAGAGGGTCGGACAAGGGCAAAGAGGGGCGGACAAGTGCTGAGAATACGGGACAAGGGCAAAGAGGGGCGGCCAAAGGCAAAGAGGGGCAGACAAGGGCAAAGAGGGCCGGACAACTGCTGAGAATAAGGGACAAGTGCAAAGAGGGGCAGACAAGGGCAAAGAGGGGCGGACAAGGGCAAAGAGGGGCGGAAAAGGGCAAAGAGGGGCGGACAACTGCTGAGAACACAGGACAAGGGCAAAGAGGGGCGGACAAGGGCAAATAGGGGCGGACAAGGGCAAAGAGGTCCGGACAAGTGCTGAGAATACGGGACAAGGGCAAAGAGGGGCAGACAAGTGCTGAGAATACAGGACAAGGGCAAAGAGTGGCGGAAAAGGGCAAAGAGGGGCGGACAAGGGTAAAGAGGGGCGGACAAGTGCTGAGAATACGGGACAAGGTCAAAGAGGGGCAGACAAAGGCAAAGAGGGGCGGACAAGGGCAAAGAGGGGCGGACAATTGCTGAGAATACGGGACAAGTGCAAACAGTGGCGGACAAGTGTTGAGAATACGGGACAAGGACAAAAAGGTGCGGACAAGGGCAAAGAGGGGCGGACAAGGGCAAAGAGGGGCGGACAAGGGCAAAGAGGGGCGGACAAGTGCTGAGAATACGGGACAAGTGTAAAGGGTGGCGGACAAGGGCAAAGAGGGGCGGACAATGGCAAGGAGTGTCGAACAAGGGCAAAGAGGGGCGGACAAGGGCAAAGAGGGGCGGACAAGGGCAAAGAGGGGCGGACAAGGGCAAAGAGGGTCGGACAAGTTCTGAGAACACGGGACAAGGGCAAAGAGGGGTGGACAAGTGCTGAGAATAAGGGAAAAGGGCAAAGAGGGGCGGACAAGGGCAAAGAGGATCGGACAAGTTCTGAGAACACGGGACAAGGGCAACGAGGGGCAGACAAGGGCAAAGAGGGGCGGACAAGGGCAAGGAGGGGCGGAAATGTGCAGAGAATAACGGACAAGAGCAAAGAGGGGCAGACAAGGGCAAAGAGGGGCGGACAATTGTAAAGAGGGGCGGACAAGGGCAAAGAGGGGCAGACAAAGGCAAAGAGGGGCGGACAAGGGCAAAGAGGGGCGGACAAGGGCAAAGAGGGGCGGACAAGGGCAAAGAGGGGCGGACAAGGGCAAAGAGGGGCGGACAAGGGCAAAGAGGGGCGGACAAGGGCAAAAAGGGCGCGGACAAGGGCAAAGAGGGGCGCACAAGGGCAAAGAGGGGCGCACAAGGGCAAAGAGGGGCGCACAAGGGCAAAGAGGGGCGGACAATTTCTGAGAATACAGGACAAGAGCCAAGAAGGTCGGACAAGTGCTGAGAATACGGGAGAAGGGAAATGAGGAGCGGACAAGTGCTGAGAATACGGGACAAGGGCAAAGATGGGCGGACAAGTGCAAAGAGGGGCGGACAAGGGCAAAGAGGGGCGGACAAGTGCTGAAAATACGGGACAAGGGCAAAGAGGGGCGGACAAGTGCTGAGAACATGGGACAAGGGCAAAGGGGTAGGACATGTGCTGAGAATACGGGACAAGGGCAAAGAGGGGCGGAAAAGGGCAAAGAGGTGAGGACAAGCGCAAAGAGGGGCGGACGAGTGCTGAGAATACGGGACAAAGGCGAAGAGGGGCAGACAAGGGAAAGAGGGGCGGACAAAGGCAAAGAGGGGCGGACAAGGGCAAAGAGGGGCAGAAAAGTGCAAAGGGGGGCGACAAGGGCAAGGAGGGGCGGACAATGGCAAAGAGGGGCGGACAAGGGCATAGAGGGGCGGACAAGTGCTGAGAATACAGGAGAAGTGCAAAGAGGCACGGACAAGTTTAAAGAGGTGCGGACAAGGGCAAAAAGGGGCGGACAAGTGATGAGAATACGGGACAAGGGAAAAGAGGGGAAGACAAGGGCAAAGATGGGCGGACAAGTGCAAAGAGGGGCGGACAAGGGCAAAGAGGGGCGACAAGTTCTGAGAATACGGGACAAGGTCAAAGAGGGGCGGACAAAGGCAAAGAGGGGGAGACAAGGGCAAAGAGGTGCAACAAGTGTTGACAATACGGGACCAGTTCAAAGAGGGGCAAACAAAGGCATAGATAGGCGGGCAAGGGGAAAGAGGGGCGGAAAAGGGCAAAGAGGGGCGGACAAGTGCTGAGAATACGGGACAAGTGCAAAGAGGGGCAGACAAGGGCAAAGAGGGGCGGCCAAAGGCAAAGAGGGGCAGACAAGGGCAAAGAGGGCCGGACAACTGCTGAGAATAAGGGACAAGTGCAAAGAGGGGCAGACAAGGGCAAAGAGGGGCGGACAAGGGCAAAGAGGGGCGGACAAGGGCAAAGAGGGGCGGAAAAGGGCAAAGAGGGGCGGACAACTGCTGAGAACACAGGACAAGGGCAAAGAGGGGCGGACAAGGGCAAAGAGGGGAGGACAACTGCTGAAAATACGGGACAAGGACACAGAGGTGCGGACAAGGGCAAAGAGTGGCGGACAAGGCAAAGAGGGGCGGACAAGGGCAAAGAGGGGCGGACAAGTGCTGAGAATACGGGACAAGTGCAAATAGGCTCGGAAAAGTGCTGAGAATATGGGACAAGGGCAAAGAGGGGCGGACAAGGGCAAAGAGGGGCGGACAACTGCTGAGAATACTGGACAAGTGCAAAGAGGGGCGGAGAAGGGCAAAGAGGGGAGGACAAGTGCTGAAAATACGGGACAAGGACACAGAGGAGCGGACAAGGACACAGAGGTGCGGACAAGGGCAAAGAGGGGCGGACAAGGGCAAAGAGGGGCGGACAAGTGCTGAGAATATGGGACAAGTGTAAAGGGTGGCGGACAAGGGCAAAGAGGGGCGGACAATGGCAAGGAGTGTCGAACAAGGGCAAAGAGGGGCAGACAAGGGCAAAGAGGGGCGGACAAGGGCAAAGAGGGGCGGACAAGGGCAAAGAGGGGCGGACAAGGGCAAAGAGGGGCGGACAAGTTCTGAGAACACGGGACAAGGGCAAAGAGGGGTGGACAAGTGCTGAGAATAAGGGAAAAGGGCAAAGAGGGGCGGACAACGGCAAAGAGGATCGGACAAGTTCTGAGAACACGGGACAAGGGCAACGAGGGGCAGACAAGGGCAAAGAGGGGCGGACAAGGGCAAGGAGGGGCGGAAATGTGCAGAGAATAACGGACAAGAGCAAAGAGGGGCAGACAAGGGCAAAGAGGGGCGGACAATTGTAAAGAGGGGCGGACAAGGGCAAAGAGGGGCAGAAAAGTGCAAAGGGGGGCGACAAGGGCAAAAAGGGGCGGACAAGGGCAAGGAGGGGCGGACAATGGCAAAGAGGGGCGGACAAGGGCATAGAGGGGCGGACAAGTGCTGAGAATACAGGAGAAGTGCAAAGAGGCACGGACAAGTTTAAAGAGGTGCGGACAAGGGCAAAAAGGGGCGGACAAGTGATGAGAATACGGGACAAGGGAAAAGAGGGGAAGACAAGGGCAAAGATGGGCGGACAAGTGCAAAGAGGGGCGGACAAAGGCAAAGAGGGGCAGACAAGGGCAAAGAGGTGCAACAAGTGTTGACAATACGGGACAAGTTCAAAGAGGGGCAAACAAAGGCATAGATAGGCGGGCAAGGGGAAAGAGGGGCGGAAAAGGGCAAAGAGGGGCAGACAAGCGCTGAGAATACGGGACAAGTGCAAAGAGGGGCAGACAAGGGCAAAGAGGGGCGGCCAAAGGCAAAGAGGGGCAGACAAGGGCAAAGAGGGCCGGACAACTGCTGAGAATAAGGGACAAGTGCAAAGAGGGGCAGACAAGGGCAAAGAGGGGCGGACAAGGGAAAAGAGGGGCGGAAAAGGGCAAAAAGGGGCGGACAACTGCTGAGAACACAGGACAAGGGCAAAGAGGGGCGGACAAGGGCAAAGAGGGGAGGACAACTGCTGAAAATACGGGACAAAGACACAGAGGTGCGGACAAGGGCAAAGAGTGGCGGACAAGGCAAAGAGGGGCGGACAAGGGCAAAGAGGGGCGGACAAGTGCTGAGAATACGGGACAAGTGCAAATAGGCTCGGAAAAGTGCTGAGAATATGGGACAAGGGCAAAGAGGGGCGGACAAGGGCAAAGAGGTGCGGACAGGTGTGGAGAATAAGGGACTAGGGCAAAGAGGGGCGGACAAGGGCAAAGAGGGGCGGACAACTGCTGAGAATACTGGACAAGTGCAAAGAGGGGCGGAGAAGGGCAAAGAGGGGAGGACAAGTGCTGAAAATACGGGACAAGGACACAGAGGTGCGGACAAGGACACAGAGGTGCGGACAAGGACACAGAGGTGCGGACAAGGGCAAAGAGGGGCGGACAAGGGCAAAGAGGGGCGGACAAGGGCAAAGAGGGGCGGACAAGGGCAAAGAGGGGCGGACAAGTGCTGAGAATACAGGACAAGGGCAAAGAGGGGCGGACAATTGCAAAAAGGGGCGGAGAAGTGCTGAGAATACGGGACAAGGGCAAAGAGGGGCGGACAAGTGCAAAGAGGGGCGGAGAAGGGCAAAAAGGGGGCGGACAAGGGCAAAGAGGGGCGGACAAGGGCAAAGAGGGGCGGACAGGTGTGGAGAATAAGGGACTAGGGCAAAGAGGGGCGGACAAGTGCTGAGAATACGGGACAAGGGCAAACAGGGGCGGACAAGGGCAAAGAGGGGCGGACAAGGGCAAACAGGTGTGGAGAAGTGATGAAAATACGGGACAAGGGCAAAGAGGGGCGGACAAGTGCAAAGAGAGGCGGACAAGTTCAAAGAGGCGCGGAAAATTGCTGAGAATATGGGACAAGTTCAAAGAGGGGCGGACAAGAGCAAAGAGGGGCGGATAAGAGCAAAGAGGGGCTGACAAGTGCTGAGAATATGGGACAAGGTCAAATAGGGGCGGACAAGTGCTCAGAATACGGGACAAGGGCAAAGAGGGGTGGACTAGGGCAAAGAGGGGCGCACAATTGCAAAGAGGGGCGGAGAAGGGCAAAGAGGGGCGGACAAGTGTAAAGAGGGGCGGACAATGGCAAAGAGGTGCGGAAAAGTGCTGAGAATACGGGACAAGGGCAAAGAGGAGCGGACAAGTGCTGAGAATACGGGACAAGGGCAAAGAGTGGCGGAAAAGGGCAAAGAGGAGCGGACAATGGCAAAGAGGGGCGAACAATTTCTGAGAATACAGGACAAGGGCAAAGAGGGGCGGACAAGTTCTGAGAATACGGGAAAGGGGAAAGAGGGGCGGACAAGGGCAAAGAGGGTCGGACAAGTGCTGAGAATACAGGAGAAGGGCAAGGAGGGGCGGACAAGGGCAAAGAGGGGCGGACAAGGGAAAAGTGGGGGGGGACAAGGGAAAAGAGGACCGGACAAGGGCAAAGAGGGGCGGACTAGGGCAAAGAGTGGCGGAAAAGAGCGGAGAATATGGGACAAGGGCAAAGAGGGGCGGACAAGGCCAAAGAGGGGCGGACAAGGGCAAAGAGGGGCGGACAAGGGCAAAGAGGGGCGGACCACTGCTGAGAATTCGGGACAAGGGCAAAGAGTGGCGGACAAGGACAAGGAGGAGCGGAAAAGGGCAAAGTGGGGCAGACAAGGGCAAAGAGGGGTGGGCAAGGGCAAAGAGGGGCGGACAAGTGCAAAAAGGGGCAGACAAGTGCTGAGAATATGGGACAAGGGCAAAGAGGGGCGGACAAGGGCAAAGAGGGGCGGACAAGTGCTGAGAATACGGGACAAGTGCAAAGAGGGGCAGACAAGGGCAAAGAGGGGCGGCCAAAGGCAAAGAGGGGCAGACAAGGGCAAAGAGGGGCGGACAAGGGCAAAGAGGGGCGGAAAAGGGCAAAGAGGGGCGGAATAGGGCAAAGAGGGGCGGAAAAGGGCAAAGAGGGGCGGAAAAGGGCAAAGAGGGGCGGACATGTGCGGAGAATAATGGACAAGAGCAAAGAGGGGCGGACAAGGGCAAAGAGGGGCGGACAATTGGAAATAGGTGCGGACAAGGGCAAAGAGGGGCGGACAATTCAAAGAGGGGCGGACAAGGGCAAAGAGGGGCGGACAAGGGCAAAGAGGGGCGGACAAGGGCAAAGAGGGGCGGACAAGGGCAAAGAGGGGAGGAGAAGGGCAAAGAGGGGCGGACAAGTGCAAAGAGGTTCGGACAAAAGCAAAGAGGGGCGGACAAGGGCAAAAAGGGCGCGGACAAGGGCAAAGAGGGGCGGACAATTTCAAAGAGGGGCGGACAAGGGCAAAGAGGGGCGGACAAGCGCTGAGAAAACGGGACAAGGCCAAAGAGGGGCGGACAAGTTCTGAGAATACAGGACAAGAGCCAAGAAGGGCAAACAAGTGCTGAGAATACGGGACAAGGGAAAAGAGGGGCGGACAAGTGCTGAGAATACGGGACAAGGGCAAAGAGATGCGGACAAGGGCAAAGAGGTGCGTACAAGGGGAAAGAGGGGTGGACAAGGGCAAAGAAGGGCGGACAAGTCCTGAAAATACGGGACAAGGGCAAAGAGGGGCGGACAAGTGCTGAGAACACAGGACAAGGGAAAAGGGGGCGGACATGTGCTGAGAATACGGGACAAGGGCAAAGAGTGGCGGAAAAGGGCAAAGAGGTGCGGACAAGGGCAAAGACGGGCGGACAAGGGCAAAGAGGCGAGGACAAGGGTAAAGAGGGGCGGACAAGGGCAAAGAGGGGCGGACAAGTACTGAGAATAAGGGACAAGTGCAAACAGGTGCGGACAAGGGCAAGGAGGGGCGGACAAGGGCAAAGAGGGTCCGACAAGGGCAAGGAGAGGCGGACAGGGGCAAAAAGCGGGCGGACAAAGGCAAAGAGGGGCGGACAAGTTCAAAGAGAGTGGGAAAAGAGCAAAGAGGGGTGGAAAAATGCTGAGATTTGGGGACAAGTGCAAAGAGGGGCGGACAAGGGCAAAGTGGGGTGTACAAGGGCAAAGATTGTCGGACAAGGGCAAAGAGGGGCGGACAAGTGCTGAGAATACGGGACAAGGGCAAAGAGGAGCGGACAAGGGCAAAGAGGGGCGGACAAGGGCAAAGAGGGGCGGACAAGGGCAAAGAGGGGCGGACAAGGGCAAAGAGGGGCGGACAAGGGCAAAGAGGGGCGGACAAGGGCAAAGAGGGGCAGACAAGGGCAAAGAGGGGCAGACAAGGGCAAAGAGGGGCAGACAAGGGCAAAGAGGGGCGGACAAGTGCTGAGAATACGGGACAAGTGCAAAGAGGGGCGGACAATGGCAAAGAGCGGCGGACAAGTGCTGAGAATACGGGACAAGGGCAAAGAGGGGTGAACAAGGGCAAAGAGGGGCGGACAAGGGCATAGAGGGGTGGACAAGGGCATAGAGGGGCGGACAAGGGCAAAGAGGGGCGGACAATGGCAAAGAGGGGCGGACAATGGCAAAGAGGGGCGGACAAGGGCAAAGAGGGGCGGACAAGGGCAAAGAGGGGCGGACAAGGGAAAAGAGGGGCGGAAAAGTGCTGAGAATACGGGACAACTGCAAAGAGGGGCGGAGAAGGGCAAAGAGGGGCGGACAAGTGCTGAGAATACGGGACAAGGGCAAAGAGGGGCGGACAAGGGCAAAGAGGGGCGGACAAGCGCTGAGAATACGGGACAAGGGCAAGGAGGGGCGGACAAGTGCTGAGAATAAGGGACAAGGGCAAAGAGGGGCGGACAAGGGCAAAGAGGGGCGGACAAGGGCAAAGAGGGGCATACAAGTGCTGAGAATATGGGACAAGGACAAAGAGGGGCGGACAAGTGCAAAGAGGGGCGGACAAGGGCAAAGAGGGGCGGACAAGGGCAAAGAGGGGCGGACAAGTGCTGAGAAAACGGGACAAGGGCAAAGAGGGTCAGACAAAGGCAAAGAGGGGCGGACAAGTGCAAAGAGGGGCGGATATGTGCGGAGAATACGGGACAAGAGCAAAGAGGGGCGGACATGGGCAAAGAGGGGCGGTCAAGGGTAAAGAGGGGCGTACAAGTCAAAGAGGGGTGGACAAGGGCAAAGATGGGCCGACAAGGACAAAGAGGGGCGGACAAGAGCAAAGAGTGTTGGAAAAGGGCAAAGAGGGGCGGACAAGGGCAAAGAGGGGCGGACAAGGGCAAAGAGGGGCGGACAAGGGCAAAGAGGGGCGGACAAGGGCAAAGAGGGGCGGACAAGGGCAAAGAGGGGCGGACAAGGGCAAAGAGGGGCGGACAAGGGCAAAGAGGGGCGGACAAGGGCAAAGATGGGTGCAGAAGTGCTGAGAATACGGGACAAGTGCAAATAGGCTCGGACAAGTGCTGAGAATACGGGACAAGGGCAAAGAGGGGCGGACAAGGGCAAAGAGGATCGGATAGGTGTGGAGAATTAGGGACTAGGGCAAAGAGGGGCGGACAAGAGCAAAGAGGGGCGGACAACTGCTGAGAACACGGGACAAGGGCAAAGAGGGGCGGACAAGGGCAAAGAGGGGTGGACAAGGGCAAAGAGGGGCGGACAAGGGCAAAGAGGGGCGGACAAGGGCAAAGAGGGGCGGAAATGTGTGGAGAATACGGGACAAGAGCAAAGAGGGGCGGACATGGGCAAAGAGGTGCGGACAAGGGCAAAGAGGGGCGGTCAAGGGTAAAGACGTGCGGACAAGTGAAAAGAGGTGCGGACAAGTCAAAGAGGGGTGGACGAGTGCTGAGAATACGGGACAAGGGGAAAGAGGGGCGGACAAAGGCAAAGAGGGGCAGACAAGGGCAAAGAGGGGCGGACAAAGGCAAAGAGGGCCGGACAAGGGCAAAGAGGGGCGTAAAAGTGCAAAGGGGGGCGACAAGGGCAAAAAGGGGCGGACAAGTTCAAAGAGGGGCGGACAAGGGCAAAGTGGGGTGGACTAGGGCAAAGAGGGGCGGACAAGGGCAAAGAGGGGCGGACAAGGGCAAAGAGGGGCGGACAAGTGCTGAGAATATAGGAGAAGTGCAAAGAGGCGCGGAGAAGGGTAAAGAGGGGCGGACAAGGGCAAAAAGGGGTGGACAAGTGATTAGAATACGGTACAAGTTCAAAAGAGGCACACAAAGGCATAGATGGGCGGGCAAGGGCAAAGAAGGGCGGAACAAGGGCAAAGAGTGGCGGACAAGGGCAAAGAGGGTCGGACAAGTACTGAGAATAAGGGACAAGTGGAAACAGGTGCGGACAAGGGCAAGGAGGGGCGGACAAGGGCAAAGAGGGTCCGACAAGGGCAAGGAGAGGCGGACAGGGGCAAAAAGCGGGCGGACAAAGGCAAAGAGGGGCGGACAAGTTCAAAGAGAGTGGGAAAAGGGCAAAGAGGGGTGGAAAAATGCTGAGATTTGGGGACAAGTGCAAAGAGGGGCGGACAAGGGCAAAGTGGGGCGTACAAGGGCAAAGATTGTCGGACAAGGGCAAAGAGGGGCGGACAAGTGCTGAGAATACGGGACAAGGGCAAAGAGGAGCGGACAAGGGCAAAGAGGGGCGGACAAGGCAAAGAGGATCGGACAAAGGCAAAGAGGGACGGACAAGGGCAAAGAGGGGCAGACAAGGGCAAAGAGGGGCAGACAAGGGCAAAGAGGGGCAGACAAGGGCAAAGAGGGGCAGACAAGTGCTGAGAATACGGGACAAGTGCAAAGAGGGGCGGACAAGGGCAAAGAGCGGCGGACAAGTGCTGAGAATACGGGACAAGGGCAAAGAGGGGCGGACAAGGGCAAAGAGGGGCGGACAAGGGCAAAGAGGGGCGGACAAGGGCAAAGAGGGGCGGACAAGGGCAAAGAGGGGCATACAAGTGCTGAGAATATGGGACAAGGACAAAGAGGGGCGGACAAGTGCAAAGAGGGGCGGACAAGGGCAAAGAGGGGCGGGCAAGGGCAAAGAGGTCCGGACAAGTGCTGAGAATACGGGACAAGGGCAAAGAGGGGCAGACAAGTGCTGAGAATACAGGACAAGGGCAAAGAGTGGCGGAAAAGGGCAAAGAGGGGCGGACAAGTGCAAAGAGGGGCGGATATGTGCGGAGAATACGGGACAAGGTCAAAGAGGGGCGGACATGGGCAAAGAGGGGCGGTCAAGGGTAAAGAGGGGCGTACAAGTCAAAGAGGGGTGGACAAGGGCAAAGATGGGCCGACAAGGACAAAGAGGGGCGGACAAGGGCAAAGAGTGTTGGAAAAGTGCAAAGAGGGGCGGACAAGGGCAAAGAGGGGCGGACAAGGGCAAAGAGGGGCGGACAAGGGCAAAGAGGGGCGGACAAGGGCAAAGAGGGGCGGACAAGGGCAAAGAGGGGCGGACAAGGGCAAAGAGGGGCGGACAAGGGCAAAGAGGGGCGGACAAGGGCAAAGAGGGGCGCAGAAGTGCTGAGAATACGGGACAAGTGCAAATAGGCTCGGACAAGTGCTGAGAATACGGGACAAGGGCAAAGAGGGGCGGACAAGGGCAAAGAGGATCGGATAGGTGTGGAGAATAAGGGACTAGGGCAAAGAGGGGCGGACAAGAGCAAAGAGGGGCGGACAACTGCTGAGAATACGGGACAAGGGCAAAGAGGTGCGGACAAGGGCAAAGAGGGGCGGACAAGGGCAAAGAGGGGCGGACAAGGGCAAAGAGGGGCGGAAATGTTCGGAGAATACGGGACAAGAGCAAAGAGGGGCGGACATGGGCAAAGAGGTGCGGACAAGGGCAAAGAGGGGCGGTCAAGGGTAAAGACGTGCGGACAAGTGCAAAGAGGGGCGGACAAGTCAAAGAGGGGTGGACAAGGGCAAAGATGGGCCGACAAGGGGAGAGATGGGCCGACAAGGGCAAAGAGGGTTGGAAAAGTGCAAAGAGGGGCGGACAATGGCAAAGAGGGGCGGACAAGGGCAAAGATGGGGGGACAAGGGCAAAGAGGGGCGCACAAGTGCTGAGAATACGGGACAAGTGCAAATAGGCTCAGACAAGTACTGAGAATATGGGACAAGGGCAAAGAGGGGCGGACAAGGGCAAAGAGGGGTGGACAAGGGCAAAGAGGGGCGGACAAGGGTAAAGAGGGGCGGACAAGTACTGGGAATACGGGACAAGGGCAAAGAGGGGCGGACAATTGCAGAGAATACGGGACAAGAGAAAATAGGGGCGGACAAGGGCAAAGAGGGGCGGACAAGGGCAAAGAGGGGCGGAGACGTCAAAGAGGGGCCGACAAGTGCTGAGAATACGGGACAAGGTCAAAGAAGTGCGGACAAATGCAAAAAGGGGCAGACAAGGGCAAAGAGGGGCGGACAAAGGCAAAGAGGGGCGGACAAGGGCAAAGAGGGGCGGACATGGGCAAAGAGGGGCGGACAAGGGCAAAGAGGGGCGGACGAGGGCAAAGAGGGGCGGACGAGGGCAAGGAGGTTCGGACAATTACTGAGAATACGGGACAAGGGCAAAGAGGGGCGGAGAAGGGTAAAGAGGGGCGGACAAGTGCTGAGAATAAGGGACAAGGGGAAAGAGGGGCGGACAAGGGCAAAGAGGGGCAGACAAGGGCAAAGAGGGGCGGACAAGGGCAAAGAGGGGCGGACTACTGCTGAGAATACGGGACAAGGGCAAAGAGGGTCGGACAAGGGCAAAGAAGGGCGGACAAGTGCTGAGAATACGGGACAAGATCAAAGAGGAGCGGACAAGGGCAAAGAGGGGTGGAAAATTACAAAGAGGGGCGGACAAGTGCAAAGAGGGGCAGACAAGGGAAAAAAGGGGGCGGACAAGGGCAAAGAGGGGCGGACAAGGGCAAAGAAGTGGCGGACAAATGATGAGAACACGGGACAAGGGCAAAGAGGGGCGGAAAAGTACTGAGAATACGGGAAAAGAGCAAAGAGGGGCGGACATGTGCTGAGAATACGGGACAAAAGCAAATAGGGGCGGAAAAGGGCAAAGAGGGGCGGACAAGTGCTGAGAATACGGGACAAGGGTAAAGTGTGGCGGACAAGTGCAAAGAGGGGCTGACAATGGCAAGGAGGGGCGGACAAGGGCAAAGAGGGGCGGACAAGGGCAAAGAGGGGCGGACAAGGGCAAAGAGGGGCGGACAAGGGCAAAGAGGGGCGGACAAGGGCAAAGAGGGGCGGACAAATGCAAAGAGGGGCGGACAAGGCAAATGGGGGCGACAAGGTCAAAGAGGGGCGGACAAGTAATGAGAATACAGGACAAGGGCAAAGAGGTGCGGACAAGGGCAAAGAGGAGCCGAGAAGGGCAAAGAGCGGCCGACAAGGGAAAGAGGGGCCGACAAGGGCAAAGAGGGGCCGACAAGGGCAAAGAGGGGCCGACAAGGGCAAAGAGGGGCCGACAAGGGCAAAGAGGGGCCGACAAGGGGAAAGGGGGCGGACAAGGGCAAAGAGGGGCGGACTAGGGCAAAGAGGGTCGAACAAAGGCAAAGAGGGTCGGACAAGTGCAAAGAGGGGCGGACAAGGGCAAAGAGAATCGGACAAGGTCAAAGAGGCGTGGACAAGAGCAAAAAGGGGCGGACAAGTGCTGAGAATACGGGACAAGGGAAATGGGGGTCGGACAAGGGCAAGGAGGGGTGGACAAGTGCTGAGAATATGGGACAAGGGCAAAGAGGGGCGGACAAGAGCAAAGAGGGGCGGACAAGGGCTGAGAATACGGAACAGGGGCAAAGAGGGGCGGACAAGTGCTGAGAATACGGGACCAGGGCAAAGAGGGGCGGACAAGGGCAAAGACGGGCGGACAAGTGCTGAGAATACGGGACAAGGGCACAGAGAGGCGTAAAAGTGCTGAGAATACGGGACAAGGTCAAAGAGGGGCAGACAAGTGTTGAGAATACGGGACAACTTCAAAGAGGTGCGGACAAGGGCAAAGAGGGGCGGAGAAGTGAAAAGAGGGGCGGAGAAGTGAAAAAAGGGGCGTAGAAGTGAAAAGAGGGGCGGAGAAGGGCAAAGAGGGGCGGAGAAGGGCAAAGAGGGGCGGACAAGGGCAAAGAGGGGCGGAGAAGGGCAAAGAGGGGCGGAGAAGGGCAAAGAGGGGCGGATAAGTGTAAAGGGGGGCGGACAAGGGCAAAGAGGGTCGGACAAGTGCTGAGAATACGGGACAAGGGCAAAGAGGGGCAGACAAGGGCAAAGAGGGGCGGACAAGGGCAAAGAGGGGCGGACAAGGGCAAAGAGGGGCGGACAAGGGCAAAGAGGGGCGGACAAGGGCAAAGAGGGGCGGACAAGGGCAAAGAGGGGCGGACAAGGGCAAAGAGGGGCGGACAAGGGCAAAGAGGGGCGGACAAGGGCAAAGAGGGGCGGACAAGGGCAAAGAGGGGCGGACAAGGGCAAAGAGGGGCGGACAAGGGCAAAGAGGGGCGGACAAGTACTGAGAATACGGGACAAGGGCAAAGAAGGGCGGACAAGGGCAAAGAGGGGCGGACAAGTGCAGAGAATACGGGACAAGAGAAAATAGGGGCGGACAAGGGCAAAGAGGGGCGGACAATGGCAAAGAGTGGCGGACAAGTGCTGAGAATACGGGACAAGGTCAAAGAGGGGCGGACAAATGCAAAGAGGGGCGGACAAGGGCAAAGAATGGCGGACAAGGGCAAAGAGAAGCGGAAAAGTGCTGAGAATAAGGGACAAGGGCAAAGAGGGGCGGCCAAGGGCAAAGAGGGTTGGACAAGGGCAAAGAGGGGTGGACAAGTGCTGAGAATAAGGGACAAGGGCAAAGAGGGGCGGACAAGGGCAAAGAGGGGCGGACAAGGGCAAAGAGGGGCGGACAAGGGCAAAGAGGGGCGGACAAGGGCAAAGAGGGGCGGACAATGCAAAGAGGGGCGGAAAAGTGCAAAGGGGGGCGACAAGGGCAAAAAGGGGCGGACAAGGGCAAAGAGGGGCGGACAAGGGCAAATAGGGGTGGACTAGGGCAAAGAGGTGCGGAGAAGGGCAAAGAGGGGCGGACAAGTGCTGAGAATACAGGAGAAGTGCAAAGAGGCGCGGACAAGGGTAAAGAGGGGCGGACAAGGGCAAAAAGGGGCGGACAAGTGATGAGAATACGGGACAAGGGAAAAGAGGGGAAGACAAGGGCAAAGATGGGCTGACAAATGCAAAGAGGGGCGGACAAGGGCAAAGAGGGGCGACAAGTTCTGAGAATACGGGACAAGGTCAAAGAGGGGCGGACAAAGGCATAGATGGGCGGTCAAGGGCAAAGAGGGGCGGACAAGGGCAAAGAGGGGCGGACAAGTACTGAGAATAAGGGACAAGTGCAAACAGGTGCGGACAAGGGCAAAGAGAGGCGGACAAGTGCAAACAGGGGCGGATAAGGGCAAAGAGGGTCCGACAAGGGCAAGGAGAGGCGGACAGGGGCAAAAAGCGGGCGCACAAACGCAAAGAGGGGCGGAGAAGTTCAAAGAGAGTGGGAAAAGGGCAAAGAGGGGTGGAAAAATGCTGAGATTTGGGGACAAGTGCAAAGAGGGGCGGACAAGGGCAAAGTGGGGCGTACAAGGGCAAAGATTGGCGGACAAGGGCAAAGAGGGGCGGACAAGTCCGGAGAATACGGGACAAGAGCAAATAGGGGCGGACATGGGCAAAGACGTGCGGACAAGGGCAAAGAGGGGCGGTCAAGGGTAAAGAGGTGCGGACAAGGGCAAAGAGGGGCGGACAAGTCAAAGAGGGGTGGACAAGGGTAAAGATGGGTCGACAAGGGCAAAGATGGGCCGACAAGGGCAAAGATTGGCGGACAAGGGCAAAGAGGGGCGGACAAGTGCTGAGAATACGGGACAAGGGCAAAGAGGAGCGGACAAGGGCAAAGAGGGGCGGACAAGGGCAAAGAGGGGCGGACAAGGCTTAGAGGATCGGACAATGGCCAAGAGGGACGGACAAGGGAAAAGAGGGGCAGACAAGGGCAAAGAGGGGCAGACAAGGGCAAAGAGGGGCAGACAAGTGCTGAGAATACGGGACAAGTGCAAAGAGGGGCGGACAAGGGCAAAGAGCGGCCGACAAGTGCTGAGAATACGGGACAAGGGCAAAGAGGGGCGGACAAGGGAAAAGAGGGGCGGACAAGTGCTGAGAATACGGGACAAGGGCAAAGAGTGGCGGACAAGGGCAAAGAGGGGTGGACAAGTGCAAAGAGGGGCGGACAAGTGCTGAGAATATGGGACAAGGGCAAAGAGGGGTGAACAAGGGCAAAGAGGGGCGGACAAGGGCAAAGAGGGGCGGACAAGGGCAAAGAGGGGCGGACAAGTGCAAAGAGGGGCGGACAATTGCAAAGAGGGGCGGACAAGGTCAAAGAGGAGTGAACAAGGGCAAAGAGGGGCGGACAAGGGCAAAGAGGGGCGGAAAAGTGCTGAGAATACGGGACAACTGCAAAGAGGGGCGGAGAAGGGCAAAGAGGGGCGGACAAGTGCTGAGAATACGGGACAAGGGCAAAGAGGGGCGGACAAGTGCTGAGAATAAGGGACAAGGGCAAAGAGGGGCGGACAAGGGTAAAGAGGTGCAGACAAGGGCAAAGAGGGGCGGACAAGTGCTGAGAATACGGGACAAGGGCAAAGAGGGGCAGACAAAGGCAAAGAGGGGCGGACAAGGGCAAAGAGGGGCGGACAAGGGCAAAGAGGGGCGGACAGGTGCGGAGAATACGGGACAAGAGCAAAGAGGGGCGGACATGGGCAAAGAGGTGCGGACAAGGGCAAAGAGGGGCGGTCAAGGGTAAAGAGGTGCAGACAAAGGCAAAGAGGGGCGGACAAGTCAAAGAGGGGTGGACAAGGGCAAAGATGGGCTGACAAGGGCAAAGAGGGGCGGACAAGGGCAAAGAGGGTTGGAAAAGTGCAAAGAGGGGCGGACAATGGCAAAGAGGGGCGGACAAGGGCAAAGAGGGGCGGACAAGGGCAAAGAGGGGCGGACAAGTTCTGAGAACACGGGACAAGGGCAAAGAGGGGTGGACAAGTGCTGAGAATAAGGGAAAAGGGCAAAGAGGGGCGGACAAGGGCAAAGAGGATCGGACAAGTTCTGAGAACACGGGACAAGGGCAAAGAGGGGTGGACAAGTGCTGAGAATAAGGGACAAGGGCAAAGAGGGGCGGACAAGGTCAAGGAGGGGCGGACAAGGGCAAAGAGGGGCAGACAAGTGCTGCGAATATGGGACAAGGGAAACGAGGGGCAGACAAGGGCAAAGAGGGGCGGACAAGTGCTGCGAATATGGGACAAGGGCAACGAGGGGCAGACAAGGGCAAAGAGGGGCGGACAAGGGCAAGGAGTGGCGGACATGTGCAGAGAATAACGGACAAGAGCAAAGAGGGGGAGACAAGGGCAAAGAGGGGCGGACAATTGTAAAGAGGTGCGGACAAGGGCAAAGAGGGGCGGACAAGGGCAAAGAGGGGCGGACAAGGGCAAAGAGGGGCGGACAAGGGCAAAGAGGGGCGGACAAGGGCAAAGAGGTTCGGACAAAAGCAAAGAGGGGCGGACAAGGGCAAAAAGGGCGCGGACAAGGGCAAAGAGGGGCGGACAAGGGCAAAGAGGGGCGGACAAGGGCAAAGAGGGGCGCACAAGGGCAAAGAGGGGCGGACAATTTCTGAGAATACAGGACAAGAGCCAAGAAGTTCGGACAAGTGCTGAGAATACGGGAGAAGGGAAAAGAGGGGCGGACAAGTGCTGAGAATACGGGACAAGTGCAAAGACATGCGGACAAGGGCAAAGAGGGGCGGACAAGGGCAAAGAGGGGCGGACAAGGGCAAAGAGGGGCGGACAAGGGCAAAGAGGGGCGGACAAGTGCTGAAAATACGGGACAAGGGCAAAGAGGGGCGGACAAGTGCTGAGAATACAGGACAAGGGCAAAGAGGGGCAGACAAGTGCTGAGAATACGGGACAAGGTCAAAGAGGGGCGGATAATGGCAACGAGGGGCAGACAAGAGCAAAGAGGGGCGGACAAGGGCAAAGAGCGGCGGATAAGGAAAAAGAGGGGCGGACAAGCGCTGAGAATACGGGACAAGGGCAAAGAGGTGCGGACAAGCCCTGAGAATACGGGACAAGTGCAAAGAGTGGCGGAAAAGGGCAAAGAGGGGCGGACAAAAGCAAAGAGGGGCGGACAAGGGCAAAGAGGGGCGGACAAGGGCAAAGAGGGGCGGACAAGGGCAAAGAAGGGCGCACATGTGCTGATAATAAGGGACAAGTGCAAATAGGCTCGGACAATTGCTGAGAATACGGGACAAGGGCAAAGAGGGGCGGACAAGGGCAAAGAGGTGCGGACAGGTGTGGAGAATAAGGGACTAGGGCAAAGATGGGCGGACAAGGGCAAAGAGGGGCGGACAACTGCTGAGAATACGGGACAAGGGCAAAGAGGGGCGGAAAAGGGCAAAGAGGGGAGGACAACAGCTGAAAATATGGGACAAGGACACAGAGGTGCGGACAAGGGCAAAGAGGGGCGGACAAGGCAAAGAGGGGCGGACAAGGGCAAAGAGGGGCGGACAAGTGCTGAGAATACGTGACAAGTGCAAATAGGCTCGGACAAGTGCTGAGAATATGGGACAAGGGCAAAGAGGTGCGGACAAGGGCAAAGAGGTGCGGACAGGTGTGGAGAATAAGGGACTAGGGCAAAGAGGGGCGGACAAGGGCAAAGAGGGGCGGAGAAGGGCAAAGAGGGTAGGACAAGTGCTGAAAATACGGGACAAGGACGCAGAGGTGCGGACAAGGGCAAAGAGGGGCGGACAAGGGCAAAGAGGGGCGGACAAGGGCAAAGAGGGGCGGACAAGGGCAAAGAGGGGCGGAGAAGTGCTGAGAATACGGGACAAGGGCAAAGAGGGGCGGACAAGTGCAAAAAGGGGCGGAGAAGTGCTGAGAATACGGGACAAGGGCAAAGAGGGGCGGACAAGGGCAAAGAGGGGCGGACAAGGGCAAAGAGGGGCGGACAAGGGCAAAGAGGGGCGGACAAGGGCAAAGAGGGGCGGACAAGGGCAAAGAGGGGTGGACAAGGGCAAAGAGGGGCGGACAGGTGTGGAGAATAAGGGACTAGGGCAAAGAGGGGCGGACAAGGTCAAATAGGTGCGGACAAGTGCTGAGAATACGGGACAAGGGCAAAGAGGGGCGGACAATGGCAAAGAGGGGCGGACAAGGGCAAAGAGGGGCGGACAAGGGCAAAGAGGGGCGGACAAGGGCAAAGAGGGGCGGACAAGGGCAAAGAGGGGCGGACAAGTGCTGAAAATACGGGACAAGGGCAAAGAGGGGCGGACAAGTGCAAAGAGAGGCGGACAAGTTCAAAGAGGCGCGGAAAATTGCTGAGAATATGGGACAAGGGCAAAGAGGGGCGGACAAGAGCAAAGAGGGGCGGACAAGGGCAAAGAAGGGCGGAGAAGTGCTGAGAATATGGGAGAAGGTCAAATAGGGGCGGACAAGTGCTCAGAATACGGGACAAGGGCAAAGAGGTGTGGACTAGGGCAAATAGGGGCGGACAAGGTCAAAGAGGGGCGGAGAAGGGCAAAGAGGGGCGGACAAGTGCTGAGAATACGGGACAAGGGCAAAGAGGTGCGGACAAGTTCTGAGAATACGGGAAAGGGGAAAGACGTGCGGACAAGGGCAAAGAGGGGCGGACAATTGCTGAGAATACGGAGCAGGGTAAAGAGGGGCGGACAAGGGCAAAGAGGGGCGGACAACTGCTGAGAATACGGGACAAGGGCAAAGAGGGGCGGAAAAGGGCAAAGAGGGGAGGACAACAGCTGAAAATATGGGACAAGGACACAGAGGTGCGGACAAGGGCAAAGAGGGGCGGACAAGGCAAAGAGGGGCGGACAAGGGCAAAGAGGGGCGGACAAGTGCTGAGAATACGGGACAAGTGCAAATAGGCTCGGACAAGTGCTGAGAATATGGGACAAGGGCAAAGAGGTGCGGACAAGTGCAAAGAGGTGCGGACAGGTGTGGAGAATAAGGGACTAGGGCAAAGAGGGGCGGACAAGGGCAAAGAGGGGCGGAGAAGGGCAAAGAGGGTAGGACAAGTGCTGAAAATACGGGACAAGGACGCAGAGGTGCGGACAAGGGCAAAGATGGGCGGACAAGGGCAAAGAGGGGCGGACAAGGGCAAAGAGGGGCGGAGAAGTGCTGAGAATACGGGACAAGGGCAAAGAGGGGCGGACAAGTGCAAAAAGGGGCGGAGAAGTGCTGAGAATACGGGACAAGGGCAAAGAGGGGCGGACAAGGGCAAAGAGGGGCGGACAAGGGCAAAGAGGGGCGGACAAGGGCAAAGAGGGGTGGACAAGGGCAAAGAGGGGCGGACAGGTGTGGAGAATAAGGGACTAGGGCAAAGAGGGGCGGACAAGGTCAAATAGGTGCGGACAAGTGCTGAGAATACGGGACAAGGGCAAAGAGGGGCGGACAATGGCAAAGAGGGGCGGACAAGGGCAAAGAGTGGCGGAAAAGTGCGGAGAATATGGGACAAGGGCAAAGAGGGGCGGACAAGGCCAAAGAGGGGCGGACAAGGCCAAAGAGGGGTGGACAAGGCCAAAGAGGGGCGGACAAGGGCAAAGAGGGGCGGACAAGGGCAAAGATGGGTGGACAAGGGCAAAGAGGGGCGGACAAGTGCTGAGAATACGGGACAAGGTCAAAGAGGGGCGGACAAGGGCAAAGAGGGGCGGAGAAGTGCAAAGAGGAGCGGAGAAGGGCAAAGAGGGGCGGAGAAGGGCAAAGAGGGGCGGAGAAGGGCAAAGAGGGGCGGAGAAGGGCAAAGAGGGGCGGACAAGGGCAAAGAGGGGCGGACAAGTGTAAAGGGGGGCGGACAAGGGCAAAGAGGGTCGGACAAGTGCTGAGAATATGGGACAAGGGCAAAGAGGGGCAGACAAGGGCAAAGAGTGGCGAACAAGGGCAAAGAGGGGCGGACAAGGGCAAAGAGGGGCGGACAAGGGCAAAGAGGGGCGGACAAGGGCAAAGAGGGGCGGACAAGGGCAAAGAGGGGCGGACAAGGGCAAAGAGGGGCGGACAAGGGCAAAGAGGGGCGGACAAGGGCAAAGAGGGGCGGACAAGTACTGAGAATTCGGGACAAGGGCAAAGAAGGGCGGACAAGGGCAAAGAGGGGCGGACAAGGGCAAAGAGGGGCAGACAAGTGCAGAGAATACGGGACAAGAGAAAATAGGGGCGGACAAGGGCAAAGAGGGGCGGACAATGGCAAAGAGTGGCGGACAAGTGCTGAGAATACGGGACAAGGTCAAAGAGTGGCGGACAAATGCAAAGAGGGGCGGACAAGGGCAAAGAGGGGCGGACAAGGGCAAAGAGGGGCGGACAAGGGCAAAGAGGGGCGGACAAGGGCAAACAGGGGCGGACAAGGGCAAAGAGAAGCGGAAAAGTTCTGAGAATAAGGGACAAGGGCAAAGAGGGGCGGCCAAGGGCAAAGAGGGGCGGACAAGTGCTGAGAATATGGGACAAGGGCAAAGAGGGGCGGACATGTGCAAAGAGGGGCGGAGAAGTGCAAAGAGAGGTGGACTATGGCAAAGAGAATCGGACAAGGTCAAAGAGGGGTGGACAAGAGCAAAAAGGGGCGGACAAGTGCTGAGAATACGGGACAAGGGATAAGGGCTTCGGACAAGGGCATGGAGGGGTGGACAAGTGCTGAGAATATGGGACAAGGGCAAAGAGGGGCGGACAAGTGCAAAGAGGGTCGGACAAGCGCTTCGAATACGGGACAAGAGCAAAGAGGGGCGGACAAGGGCTGAGAATACGGGACAGGGGCAAAGAGGGGCGGACAAGTGCTGAGAATACTGGACCAGGGCAAAGAGGGGCGGACAAGGGCAAAGACGGGCGGACAAGTGCTGAGTATACGGGACAAGGGCACAGAGAGGCGTAAAAGTGCTGAGAATACGGGACAAGGGCAAAGAGGGGCGGACAAGGGCAAAGAGGGGCGGACAAGGGCAAAGAGGGGCGGACAAGGGCAAAGAGGGGCGGACAAGGGCTAAGAGGGGCGGACAACTGCTGAGAATACGGGACAAGGGCAAAGAGTGATGGACAAGTGCTAAGAATGCGGGACAAGGGCAAAGAGTGATGGACAAATGCTGAGAATGCGGGACAAGGGCAAAGAGTGGCGGAAAAAAGCACAGAGGGGCGGACAAGGGCAAAGAGGGGCGGACAAGGGCAAAGAGGGGCGGACAAGGGCAAAGAGGGGCGGTCAAGGGCAAAGAGGGGCGGTCAAGGGCAAAGAGGGGCGGACAAGGGCAAAGAGGGTCGGACAAGGGCAAAGAGGGGCGGAGAAGGGCAAAGAGGGGCGGACAAGGGCAAAGAGGGGCGGACAAGGGCAAAGAGGGGCGGACAAGGTCAAAGAGGGGCGGACAAGGTCAAAGAGGGGCGGACAACGGCAAAGAGGGTCGGACAAGTGCTGAGAATACGGGACAAGGGCAAAGAGGGGCAGACAAGGGCAAAGAGTGGCGAACAAGGGCAAAGAGGGGCGGACAAGGGCAAAGAGGGGCGGACAAGGGCAAAGAGGGGCGGACAAGGGCAAAGAGGGGCGGACAAGGGCAAAGAGGGGCGGACAAGGGCAAAGAGGGGCGGACAAGGGCAAAGAGGGGCGGACAAGTACTGAGAATACTGGAAAAGGGCAAAGAAGCGCGGACAAGGGCAAAGAGGGGCGGACAAGTGCAGAGAATACGGGACAAGAGAAAATAGGGGCGGACAAGGGCACAGAGGGGCGGACAAGTGCTGAGAACACGGGACAAGGGCAAAGAGGGGCGGACAATGTCTAAGAGGGGCGGACACGGCAAAGAGGGGCGGACACGGCAAAGAGGGGCGGACAAGGCAAAGAGGGGCGGACAAGGCAAAGAGGGGCGGACAAGGCAAAGAGGGGCGGACAAGGGCAAAGACTGTTGGACAAGGGCAAAGAGGGGCGGACAAGGGCAAAGAGGGGCGGACAAGGGCAAAGAGGGGCGGACAAGTGCTGAGAATACGGGACAAGGTCAAAGAGGGGCAGACAAGTGTTGAGAATACGGGACAATTTCAAAGAGGGGCGGACAAGGGCAAAGAGGGGCGGAGAAGGGCAAAGAGGGGCGGAGAAGGGCAAAGAGGGGCGGAGAAGGGCAAAGAGGGGCGGAGAAGGGCAAAGAGGGGCGGAGAAGGGCAAAGAGGGGCGGAGAAGGGCAAAGAGGGGCGGAGAAGGGCAAAGAGGGGCGGAGAAGGGCAACGAGGGGCGGAGAAGGGCAACGAGGGGCGGAGAAGGGCAAAGAGGGGCGGAGAAGGGCAAAGAGGGGCGGAGAAGGGCAAAGAGGGGCGGACAAGTGTAAAGCGGGGCGGACAAGGGCAAACAGGGTCGGACAAGTGCTGAGAATACGGGACAAGGGCAAAGAGGGGCAGACAAGGGCAAAGAGTGGCGAACAAGTGCAAAGAGGGGCGGACAAGGGCAAAGAGGGGCGGACAAGGGCAAAGAGGGGCGGACAAGGGCAAAGAGGGGCGGACAAGGGCAAAGAGGGGCGGACAAGGGCAAAGAGGGGCGGACAAGGGCAAAGAGGGGCGGACAAGGGCAAAGAGGGGCGGACAAGTACTGAGAATACGGGACAAGGGCAAAGAAGGGCTGACAAGGGCAAAGGGGGGCGGACAAATGCAGAGAATACGGGACAAGAGAAAATAGGGGCGGACAAGGTCAAAGAGGGGCGGACAATGGCAAAGAGTGGCGGACAAGTGCTGAGAATACGGGACAAGGTCAAAGAGGGGCGGACAAAAGCAAAGAGGGGCGGACAAGGGCAAAGACAAGCGGAAAAGTTCTGAGAATAAGGGACAAGTGCAAAGAGGGGCGGCCAAGGGCAAAGAGGGGTGGACAAGGGCAAAGAGGGGCGGACAAGTGCTGAGAAAAAGGGACAAGGGCAAAGAGGGGCGGACAAGGGCAAAGAGGGGCGGACAAGGGCAAAGAGGTGTGGACAAGGGCAAAGAGGGGCGGAGAATGCAAAGAGGGGCGGACAATTGCTGAGAATACGGGACAAGGGCAAAGAGGGGCGGACAAGTGCTGAGAATAAGGGACAAGGGCAAAGAGGGGCGGACAAGGGCAAAGAGGGTCGGAGAAGGGCAAAGAGGGTCGGAGAAGGGCAAAGAGGGTCGGAGAAGGGCAAAGAGGGGCATACAAGTGCTGAGAATACGGGACAAGGGCAAAGAGGGGCGGACAAGTGCAAAGAGGGGCGGACAAGGGCAAAGAGGGGCGGACAAGGGCAAAGAGGGGCGGACAAGGGCAAAGAGGGGCGGACAAGGGCTGAGAATACGGGACAAGGGCTGAGAATACGGGACAAGGGCAAAGAGGGGCAGACAAGTGCTGAGAATACAGGACAAGTGCAAAGAGTGGCGGAAAAGGGCAAAGAGGGGCGGACAAGGGCAAAGAGGGGCGGACAAGTGCGGAGAATACGGGACAAGAGCAAAGAGGGGCGGACATGGGCAAAGAGGGGCGGACAAGTCAAAGAGGGGTGGACAAGGGCAAAGATGGGCCGACAAGGGCAAAGAGGTTCGCAGAAGTGCTGAGAATACGGGACTAGTGCAAATAGGCTCGGACAAGTGCTGAGAATACGGGACAAGGGCAAAGAGGGGCGGACAAGGGCAAAGAGGATCGGATAGGTGAGGAGAATAAGGGACTAGGGCAAAGAGGGTCAGACAAGGGCAAAGAGGGTCAGACAAGGGCAAAGAGGGGAGGACAAGGGCAAAGAGGGGCGGACAAGGGCAAAGAGTGGCGGACAAGGGCAAAGAGGGGCGGACAAGGGCAAAGAGGGGCGGACAAGGGCAAAGAGGGGCGGACAAGGGCAAAGAGGGGCGGAGAAGGGCAAAGAGGGGCGGAGAAGTACTGGGAATACGGGACAAGGGCAAAGAGGGGCGGACAATTGCAGAGAATACGGGACAAGAGAAAATAGGGGCGGACAAGGGCAAAGAGGGGCGGACAAGGGCAAAGAGGGGCGGAGAAATTCAAAGAGGGGCGGACAAGTGCTGAGAATACGGGACAGGTCAAAGAAGGGCGGACAAATGCAAAGAGGGGCGGACAAGGGCAAAGAGGGGCGGACAAGGGCAAAGAGGGGCGGACAAGGGCAAAGAGGGGCGGACAAGGGCAAAGAGGGGCGGACAAGGGCAAAGAGGGGCGGACAAGGGCAAAGAGGGGCGGACAAGGGCAAAGAGGGGCGGACAAGGGCAAAGAGGGGCGGACTACTGCTGAGAATACGGGACAAGGGCAAAGAGGGTCGGACAAGGGCAAAGAGGGGCGGACAAGTGCTGAGAATACGGGACAAGGGCACAGAAGGGCGGACAAGGGCCAAGAGGGGTGGACAAGGGCAAAAAGGGGGCGGACAAGGGCAAAGAGGGGCGGACAAGTACTGAGAATACGGGACAAGTGCAAAGAGGGGCGGACAAGTGCTGAGAATACGGAACAAGTGCAAAGAGGGGCGGAGAAGTGCTGAGAATACGGGACAAGTGCAAACAGGGGCAGACAAGTGCTGAGAATACGGGACAAGATCAAAGAGGAGCGGACAAGGGCAAAGAGGGGTGGAAAATGGCAAAGAGGGGCGGACAAGTGCAAAGAGGGGCGGACAAGGGGAAAAAGGGGGCGGACAAGGGCAAAGAGGGGCGGACAAGTTCAAAGAAGTGGCGGACAAATGCTGAGAATACGGGACAAGGGCAAAGAGGGGCGGATAAGTACTGAGAATACGGGAAAAGAGCAAAGAGGAGCGGACAAGTGCTGAGAATACGGGACAAGGGCAAAGAGGAGCGGACAAAGGCAAAGGGGGCGGACAAGTGCTGAGAATACGGGACAACGGCAAAGAGGGGCGGACAAGTTCAAAGAGGCGCAGACAAGGGCAAAGAGGGGCGGACAAGGGCAAAGAGGGGCGGATAAGGGCAAAGAGGGGCGGACAAGGGCAAAGAGGGGCGGACAAGGGCAAAGAGGGGCGGAAAAGGGCAAAGAGGGGCGGACAAGTGCTGAGAGTACGGGACAAGGGCAAAGAGGGGCGGACAAGAGCAGAGAATACGGGACAAGGGCAAAGAGGGGCGGACAAGGGCAAAGAGGGGCGGACAAGGGCAAAGAGGGGCGGACAAGGGCAAAGAGGGGCGGACAAGGGCAAAGAGGGGCGGACAAGTGCTGAGAATACGGGACAAGTGCACAGAGGGGCAGACAAGTGCTGAGAATACGGGACAAGGGCAAAGAGGGGCAGACAAGGGCTAAGAGGGGCGGACAAGGCAAAGAGGGTTGGACAAGGGCAAAGAGGGGCGGAAAAGGGCAAAGAGTGTTGGACAAGGGCAAAGAGGGGCGGACAAGTGCAAAGAGGGGCAGACAAGTGAAAAGAGGGGTGGACAAGTGCAAAGAGGGGTTGACAAAGGCAAAGATGGGCGGACAAGTGCAAAGAGGGGCGGACAAGAGCTGAGAATACGGGAAAAGGTCAAACAGGGGTGGACCAGTGTTGAGAATACGGGAAAAGTGCAAAGAGTGGCGGACAATGGCAAAGAGGGGCGGACAAGGGCAAAGAGGGGCGGACATTGCAAAGAGGGGCGGACTAGGGCAAAGAGGGGCGGACAAGGGCAAAGAGGGGCGGACTAGGGCAAAGAGGGGCGGACTAGGGCAAAGAGGGGCGGACAAGGTCAAAGAGGAGCAGAAAAGTGCAAAGAGTGGCAGACAAGGGCAAAGAGGGGCTGACAAGGTCCAAGAGGGGCTGACAAGGTCCAAGAGGGGCAGACAAGGGCAAAGAGGGGCGGACAAGGGCAAAGAGGGGCGGACAAGTGCTGAGAATACGGGACAAAGGCACAGAGGGGCGGACAAGTGCTGAGAATACGGGACAAGTGCAAACAGGGGCGGACAAGTGTTGGGAATACGGGACAAGGGCAAAGAGGGGCGGACAAGGGCAAAGAGGGGCGGACAAGGGCAAAGAGGGGCGGACAAGGGCAAAGAGTAGGGGACAAGTGCTGAGAATACGGGACAAGTGTAAAGGGTGGCGGACAAGGGCAAAGAGGGGCGGACAATGGCAAGGAGTGTCGAACAAGGGCAAAGAGGGGCAGAAAAGAGCAAAAAGGGGCGGACAATGGCAAAGAGCGGCGGACAAGGGCAAAGAGGGGTGGGCAATTGTAAAGAGGTGCGGACAAAGGCAAAGAAGGGCGGACAAGTCAAAGAGGGGCTGACAAGGGCAAAGAGTGGCGGACAAGGGCAAAGAGGGGCGGACAAGGGCAAAGAGGGGCGGACAAGTGCTGAGAATACGGGACAAGATTAAAGAGTGGCGGACAAGGGCAAAGAGGGGCTGATAATGGCAAGGAGGTGCAGACAAGGGCAAAGAGGGGCAGAAAAGAGCAAAGAGGGGCGGACAACGGCAAAGAGGGGCGGACAACGGCAAAGAGGGGCGGACAAGTTCTGAGAACACGGGACAAGGGCAAAGAGGGGTGGACAAGTGCTGAGAATAAGAGAAAAGGGCAAAGAGGGGCGGACAAGGGCAAAGAGGGGCGGACAATTGCTGAGAATACGGGAGAAGTGCAAAGAGGGGCGGACAAGGTCAAGGAGGGGCGGACAATGGCAAAGAGGGGCGGACAAGTGCTGCGAATATGGGACAAGGGCAACGAGGGGCAGACAAGGGCAAAGAGGGGCGGACAAGTGCTGCGAATATGGGACAAGGGCAACGAGGGGCAGACAAGGGCAAAGAGGGGCGGACAAGGGCAATGAGTGCGGACAAAGGCAAAGAGGGGCGGACAAGTGCAGAGAATACGGGACAAGTGCACAGAGGGGCAGACAAGTGCTGAGAATACGGGACAAGGGCAAAGAGGGGCAGACAAGGGCTAAGAGGGGCGGACAAGGCAAAGAGGGTTGGACAAGGGCAAAGAGGGGCGGAAAAGGGCAAAGAGTGTTGGACAAGGGCAAAGAGGGGCGGACAAGTGCAAAGAGGGGCAGACAAGTGAAAAGAGGGGAGGACAAGTGCAAAGAGGGGTTGACAAAGGCAAAGATGGGCGGACAAGTGCAAAGAGGGGCGGACAAGAGCTGAGAATACGGGAAAAGGTCAAACAGGGGTGGACCAGTGTTGAGAATACGGGAAAAGTGCAAAGAGTGGCGGACAATGGCAAAGAGGGGCGGACAAGGGCAAAGAGGGGCGGACATTGCAAAGAGGGGCGGACTAGGGCAAAGAGGGGCGGACAAGGGCAAAGAGGGGCGGACTAGGGCAAAGAGGGGCGGACAAGTTCTAAAAGGGGCGGACAAATTCTGAGAATACGGGACAAGGGCAAAGAGGGTCGGACAAGGGTAAAGAGGGGCGGACAATGGCAAGGAGGTGCGGACAAGGTCTAAGAGGAGCAGAAAAGTGCAAAGAGTGGCAGACAAGGGCAAAGAGGGGCTGACAAGGTCCAAGAGGGGCTGACAAGGTCCAAGAGGGGCAGACAAGGGCAAAGAGGGGCGGACAAGGGCAAAGAGGGGCGGACAAGGGCAAAGAGGGGCGGACAAGTGCTGAGAATACGGGACAAAGGCACAGAGGGGCGGACAAGTGCTGAGAATACGGGACAAGTGCAAACAGGGGCGGACAAGTGTTGGGAATACGGGACAAGGACAAAAGTTGCGGACAAGGGCAAAGAGGGGCGGACAAGGGCAAAGAGGGGCGGACAAGGGCAAAGAGTAGGGGACAAGTGCTGAGAATACGGGACAAGTGTAAAGGGTGGCGGACAAGGGCAAAGAGGAGCGGACAATGGCAAGGAGTGTCGAACAAGGGCAAAGAGGGGTGGGCAATTGTAAAGAGGTGCGGACAAAGGCAAAGAAGGGCGGACAAGTCAAAGAGGGGCTGACAAGGGCAAAGAGTGGCGGACAAGGGCAAAGAGGGGCGGACAAGTGCTGAGAATACGGGACAAGATTAAAGAGTGGCGGACAAGGGCAAAGAGGGGCTGATAATGGCAAGGAGGTGCAGACAAGGGCAAAGAGGGGCAGAAAAGAGCAAAGAGGGGCGGACAACGGCAAAGAGGGGCGGACAACGGCAAAGAGGGGCGGACAAGTTCTGAGAAAACGGGACAAGGGCAAAGAGGGGTGGACAAGTGCTGAGAATAAGAGAAAAGGGCAAAGAGGGGCGGACAAGGGCAAAGAGGGGCGGACAATTGCTGAGAATACGGGAGAAGTGCAAAGAGGGGCGGACAAGGTCAAGGAGGGGCGGACAATGGCAAAGAGGGGCGGACAAGTGCTGCGAATATGGGACAAGGGCAACGAGGGGCAGACAAGGGCAAAGAGGGGCGGACAAGTGCTGCGAATATGGGACAAGGGCAACGAGGGGCAGACAAGGGCAAAGAGGGGCAGACAAGGGCAATGAGTGCGGACAAAGGCAAAGAGGGGCGGACAAGTGCAGAGAATACGGGACAAGAGAAAAGAGGGGCGGACAAGGGCAAAGAGGGGCGGACAAGGGCAAAGAGGGGTGGAGAATGGCAAAGAGGGGCGGACAAGTGCTGAGAATACGGGACAAGGGCAAAGGGGGGTGGACAAGGGCAAAGAGGGGCGGACAAGGGCAAAGAGGAGCGGACAAGTGCTGATAATACGGGACAAGGGCAAAGAGGGGCAGACAAGGGCAAAGAGGGGCGTATAAGGGCAAAGAGGGGCGGAAAAGTGCAAAGAGGGGCGGACAAGGGCAAGGAGGGGCGGACATGTGCGGAGAATAACGGACAAGAGCAAAGAGGGGCAGACAAGGGCAAAGAGGGGCGGACAAGGGCAAAGAGGGGCGGACAAGGGCAAAGAGGGGCGGACAAGGGCAAAGAGGGGCGGACAAGGGCAAAGAGGGGCGGACAAGGGCAAAGAGGGGCGGACAAGGGCAAAGAGGGTTGGACAAGGGCAAAGAGGGGCGGAAAAGGGCAAAGACTGTTGGACAAGGGCAAAGAGGGGCGGACAAGGGCAAAGAGGGGCGGACAAGGGCAAAGAGGGGCGGACAAGTGCTGAGAATACGGGACAAGGTCAAAGAGGGGCAGACAAGTGTTGAGAATACGGGACAATTTCAAAGAGGGGCGGACAAGGGCAAAGAGGGGCGGAGAAGGGCAAAGAGGGGCGGAGAAGGGCAAAGAGGGGCGGAGAAGGGCAAAGACGGGCGGAGAAGGGCAAAGAGGGGCGGAGAAGGGCAAAGAGGGGCGGAGAAGGGCAAAGAGGGGCGGAGAAGGGCAAAGAGGGGCGGAGAAGGGCAACGAGGGGCGGAGAAGGGCAACGAGGGGCGGAGAAGGGCAAAGAGGGGCGGAGAAGGGCAAAGAGGGGCGGAGAAGGGCAAAGAGGGGCGGACAAGTGTAAAGCGGGGCGGACAAGGGCAAACAGGGTCGGACAAGTGCTGAGAATACGGGACAAGGGCAAAGAGGGGCAGACAAGGGCAAAGAGTGGCGAACAAGTGCAAAGAGGGGCGGACAAGGGCAAAGAGGGGCGGACAAGGGCAAAGAGGGGCGGACAAGGGCAAAGAGGGGCGGACAAGGGCAAAGAGGGGCGGACAAGGGCAAAGAGGGGCGGACAAGGGCAAAGAGGGGCGGACAAGGGCAAAGAGGGGCGGACAAGTACTGAGAATACGGGACAAGGGCAAAGAAGGGCTGACAAGGGCAAAGGGGGGCGGACAAATGCAGAGAATACGGGACAAGAGAAAATAGGGGCGGACAAGGTCAAAGAGGGGCGGACAATGGCAAAGAGTGGCGGACAAGTGCTGAGAATACGGGACAAGGTCAAAGAGGGGCGGACAAAAGCAAAGAGGGGCGGACAAGGGCAAAGACAAGCGGAAAAGTTCTGAGAATAAGGGACAAGTGCAAAGAGGGGCGGCCAAGGGCAAAGAGGGGTGGACAAGGGCAAAGAGGGGCGGACAAGTGCTGAGAAAAAGGGACAAGGGCAAAGAGGGGCGGACAAGGGCAAAGAGGGGCGGAGAATGCAAAGAGGGGCGGACAATTGCTGAGAATACGGGACAAGGGCAAAGAGGGGCGGACAAGTGCTGAGAATAAGGGACAAGGGCAAAGAGGGGCGGACAAGGGCAAAGAGGGTCGGAGAAGGGCAAAGAGGGTCGGAGAAGGGCAAAGAGGGTCGGAGAAGGGCAAAGAGGGGCATACAAGTGCTGAGAATACGGGACAAGGGCAAAGAGGGGCGGACAAGTGCAAAGAGGGGCGGACAAGGGCAAAGAGGGGCGGACAAGGGCAAAGAGGGGCGGACAAGGGCAAAGAGGGGCGGACAAGGGCTGAGAATACGGGACAAGGGCTGAGAATACGGGACAAGGGCAAAGAGGGGCAGACAAGTGCTGAGAATACAGGACAAGTGCAAAGAGTGGCGGAAAAGGGCAAAGAGGGGCGGACAAGGGCAAAGAGGGGCGGACAAGTGCGGAGAATACGGGACAAGAGCAAAGAGGGGCGGACATGGGCAAAGAGGGGCGGACAAGTCAAAGAGGGGTGGACAAGGGCAAAGATGGGCCGACAAGGGCAAAGAGGTTCGCAGAAGTGCTGAGAATACGGGACTAGTGCAAATAGGCTCGGACAAGTGCTGAGAATACGGGACAAGGGCAAAGAGGGGCGGACAAGGGCAAAGAGGATCGGATAGGTGAGGAGAATAAGGGACTAGGGCAAAGAGGGTCAGACAAGGGCAAAGAGGGTCAGACAAGGGCAAAGAGGGGAGGACAAGGGCAAAGAGGGGCGGACAAGGGCAAAGAGTGGCGGACAAGGGCAAAGAGGGGCGGACAAGGGCAAAGAGGGGCGGACAAGGGCAAAGAGGGGCGGACAAGGGCAAAGAGGGGCGGAGAAGGGCAAAGAGGGGCGGAGAAGTACTGGGAATACGGGACAAGGGCAAAGAGGGGCGGACAATTGCAGAGAATACGGGACAAGAGAAAATAGGGGCGGACAAGGGCAAAGAGGGGCGGACAAGGGCAAAGAGGGGCGGAGAAATTCAAAGAGGGGCGGACAAGTGCTGAGAATACGGGACAGGTCAAAGAAGGGCGGACAAATGCAAAGAGGGGCGGACAAGGGCAAAGAGGGGCGGACAAGGGCAAAGAGGGGCGGACAAGGGCAAAGAGGGGCGGACAAGGGCAAAGAGGGGCGGACAAGGGCAAAGAGGGGCGGACAAGGGCAAAGAGGGGCGGACTACTGCTGAGAATACGGGACAAGGGCAAAGAGGGTCGGACAAGGGCAAAGAGGGGCGGACAAGTGCTGAGAATACGGGACAAGGGCACAGAAGGGCGGACAAGGGCCAAGAGGGGTGGACAAGGGCAAAAAGGGGGCGGACAAGGGCAAAGAGGGGCGGACAAGTACTGAGAATACGGGACAAGTGCAAAGAGGGGCGGACAAGTGCTGAGAATACGGAACAAGTGCAAAGAGGGGCGGAGAAGTGCTGAGAATACGGGACAAGTGCAAACAGGGGCAGACAAGTGCTGAGAATACGGGACAAGATCAAAGAGGAGCGGACAAGGGCAAAGAGGGGTGGAAAATGGCAAAGAGGGGCGGACAAGTGCAAAGAGGGGCGGACAAGGGGAAAAAGGGGGCGGACAAGGGCAAAGAGGGGCGGACAAGTTCAAAGAAGTGGCGGACAAATGCTGAGAATACGGGACAAGGGCAAAGAGGGGCGGATAAGTACTGAGAATACGGGAAAAGAGCAAAGAGGAGCGGACAAGTGCTGAGAATACGGGACAAGGGCAAAGAGGAGCGGACAAAGGCAAAGGGGGCGGACAAGTGCTGAGAATACGGGACAACGGCAAAGAGGGGCGGACAAGTTCAAAGAGGCGCAGACAAGGGCAAAGAGGGGCGGACAAGGGCAAAGAGGGGCGGATAAGGGCAAAGAGGGGCGGACAAGGGCAAAGAGGGGCGGACAAGGGCAAAGAGGGGCGGAAAAGGGCAAAGAGGGGCGGACAAGTGCTGAGAGTACGGGACAAGGGCAAAGAGGGGCGGACAAGAGCAGAGAATACGGGACAAGGGCAAAGAGGGGCGGACAAGGGCAAAGAGGGGCGGACAAGGGCAAAGAGGGGCGGACAAGGGCAAAGAGGGGCGGACAAGGGCAAAGAGGGGCGGACAAGTGCTGAGAATACGGGACAAGTGCACAGAGGGGCAGACAAGTGCTGAGAATACGGGACAAGGGCAAAGAGGGGCAGACAAGGGCTAAGAGGGGCGGACAAGGCAAAGAGGGTTGGACAAGGGCAAAGAGGGGCGGAAAAGGGCAAAGAGTGTTGGACAAGGGCAAAGAGGGGCGGACAAGTGCAAAGAGGGGCAGACAAGTGAAAAGAGGGGTGGACAAGTGCAAAGAGGGGTTGACAAAGGCAAAGATGGGCGGACAAGTGCAAAGAGGGGCGGACAAGAGCTGAGAATACGGGAAAAGGTCAAACAGGGGTGGACCAGTGTTGAGAATACGGGAAAAGTGCAAAGAGTGGCGGACAATGGCAAAGAGGGGCGGACAAGGGCAAAGAGGGGCGGACATTGCAAAGAGGGGCGGACTAGGGCAAAGAGGGGCGGACAAGGGCAAAGAGGGGCGGACTAGGGCAAAGAGGGGCGGACTAGGGCAAAGAGGGGCGGACAAGGTCAAAGAGGAGCAGAAAAGTGCAAAGAGTGGCAGACAAGGGCAAAGAGGGGCTGACAAGGTCCAAGAGGGGCTGACAAGGTCCAAGAGGGGCAGACAAGGGCAAAGAGGGGCGGACAAGGGCAAAGAGGGGCGGACAAGTGCTGAGAATACGGGACAAAGGCACAGAGGGGCGGACAAGTGCTGAGAATACGGGACAAGTGCAAACAGGGGCGGACAAGTGTTGGGAATACGGGACAAGGGCAAAGAGGGGCGGACAAGGGCAAAGAGGGGCGGACAAGGGCAAAGAGGGGCGGACAAGGGCAAAGAGTAGGGGACAAGTGCTGAGAATACGGGACAAGTGTAAAGGGTGGCGGACAAGGGCAAAGAGGGGCGGACAATGGCAAGGAGTGTCGAACAAGGGCAAAGAGGGGCAGAAAAGAGCAAAGAGGGGCGGACAATGGCAAAGAGCGGCGGACAAGGGCAAAGAGGGGTGGGCAATTGTAAAGAGGTGCGGACAAAGGCAAAGAAGGGCGGACAAGTCAAAGAGGGGCTGACAAGGGCAAAGAGTGGCGGACAAGGGCAAAGAGGGGCGGACAAGGGCAAAGAGGGGCGGACAAGTGCTGAGAATACGGGACAAGATTAAAGAGTGGCGGACAAGGGCAAAGAGGGGCTGATAATGGCAAGGAGGTGCAGACAAGGGCAAAGAGGGGCAGAAAAGAGCAAAGAGGGGCGGACAACGGCAAAGAGGGGCGGACAACGGCAAAGAGGGGCGGACAAGTTCTGAGAACACGGGACAAGGGCAAAGAGGGGTGGACAAGTGCTGAGAATAAGAGAAAAGGGCAAAGAGGGGCGGACAAGGGCAAAGAGGGGCGGACAATTGCTGAGAATACGGGAGAAGTGCAAAGAGGGGCGGACAAGGTCAAGGAGGGGCGGACAATGGCAAAGAGGGGCGGACAAGTGCTGCGAATATGGGACAAGGGCAACGAGGGGCAGACAAGGGCAAAGAGGGGCGGACAAGTGCTGCGAATATGGGACAAGGGCAACGAGGGGCAGACAAGGGCAAAGAGGGGCGGACAAGGGCAATGAGTGCGGACAAAGGCAAAGAGGGGCGGACAAGTGCAGAGAATACGGGACAAGTGCACAGAGGGGCAGACAAGTGCTGAGAATACGGGACAAGGGCAAAGAGGGGCAGACAAGGGCTAAGAGGGGCGGACAAGGCAAAGAGGGTTGGACAAGGGCAAAGAGGGGCGGAAAAGGGCAAAGAGTGTTGGACAAGGGCAAAGAGGGGCGGACAAGTGCAAAGAGGGGCAGACAAGTGAAAAGAGGGGAGGACAAGTGCAAAGAGGGGTTGACAAAGGCAAAGATGGGCGGACAAGTGCAAAGAGGGGCGGACAAGAGCTGAGAATACGGGAAAAGGTCAAACAGGGGTGGACCAGTGTTGAGAATACGGGAAAAGTGCAAAGAGTGGCGGACAATGGCAAAGAGGGGCGGACAAGGGCAAAGAGGGGCGGACATTGCAAAGAGGGGCGGACTAGGGCAAAGAGGGGCGGACAAGGGCAAAGAGGGGCGGACTAGGGCAAAGAGGGGCGGACAAGTTCTAAAAGGGGCGGACAAATTCTGAGAATACGGGACAAGGGCAAAGAGGGTCGGACAAGGGTAAAGAGGGGCGGACAATGGCAAGGAGGTGCGGACAAGGTCTAAGAGGAGCAGAAAAGTGCAAAGAGTGGCAGACAAGGGCAAAGAGGGGCTGACAAGGTCCAAGAGGGGCTGACAAGGTCCAAGAGGGGCAGACAAGGGCAAAGAGGGGCGGACAAGGGCAAAGAGGGGCGGACAAGGGCAAAGAGGGGCGGACAAGTGCTGAGAATACGGGACAAAGGCACAGAGGGGCGGACAAGTGCTGAGAATACGGGACAAGTGCAAACAGGGGCGGACAAGTGTTGGGAATACGGGACAAGGACAAAAGTTGCGGACAAGGGCAAAGAGGGGCGGAAAAGGGCAAAGAGGGGCGGACAAGGGCAAAGAGTAGGGGACAAGTGCTGAGAATACGGGACAAGTGTAAAGGGTGGCGGACAAGGGCAAAGAGGAGCGGACAATGGCAAGGAGTGTCGAACAAGGGCAAAGAGGGGTGGGCAATTGTAAAGAGGTGCGGACAAAGGCAAAGAAGGGCGGACAAGTCAAAGAGGGGCTGACAAGGGCAAAGAGTGGCGGACAAGGGCAAAGAGGGGCGGACAAGTGCTGAGAATACGGGACAAGATTAAAGAGTGGCGGACAAGGGCAAAGAGGGGCTGATAATGGCAAGGAGGTGCAGACAAGGGCAAAGAGGGGCAGAAAAGAGCAAAGAGGGGCGGACAACGGCAAAGAGGGGCGGACAACGGCAAAGAGGGGCGGACAAGTTCTGAGAAAACGGGACAAGGGCAAAGAGGGGTGGACAAGTGCTGAGAATAAGAGAAAAGGGCAAAGAGGGGCGGACAAGGGCAAAGAGGGGCGGACAATTGCTGAGAATACGGGAGAAGTGCAAAGAGGGGCGGACAAGGTCAAGGAGGGGCGGACAATGGCAAAGAGGGGCGGACAAGTGCTGCGAATATGGGACAAGGGCAACGAGGGGCAGACAAGGGCAAAGAGGGGCGGACAAGTGCTGCGAATATGGGACAAGGGCAACGAGGGGCAGACAAGGGCAAAGAGGGGCGGACAAGGGCAATGAGTGCGGACAAAGGCAAAGAGGGGCGGACAAGTGCAGAGAATACGGGACAAGAGAAAAGAGGGGCGGACAAGGGCAAAGAGGGGCGGACAAGGGCAAAGAGGGGTGGAGAATGGCAAAGAGGGGCGGACAAGTGCTGAGAATACGGGACAAGGGCAAAGGGGGGTGGACAAGGGCAAAGAGGGGCGGACAAGGGCAAAGAGGAGCGGACAAGTGCTGATAATACGGGACAAGGGCAAAGAGGGGCAGACAAGGGCAAAGAGGGGCGTATAAGGGCAAAGAGGGGCGGAAAAGTGCAAAGAGGGGCGGACAAGGGCAAGGAGGGGCGGACATGTGCGGAGAATAACGGACAAGAGCAAAGAGGGGCAGACAAGGGCAAAGAGGGGCGGACAAGGGCAAAGAGGGGCGGACAAGGGCAAAGAGGGGCGGACAAGGGCAAAGAGGGGCGGACAAGGGCAAAGAGGGGCGGACAAGGGCAAAGAGGGGCGGACAAGGGCAAAGAGGTTCGGACAAAAGCAAAGAGGGGCGGACAAGGGCAAAAAGGGCGCGGATAAGGGCAAAGAGGGGCGGACAATTTCTGAGAATACAGGACAAGAGCCAAGAAGGGCGGACAAGGGCTGAGAATACGGGACAAGGGAAAAGAGGGGCGGACAAGTGCTGAGAATACGGGACAAGGGCAAAGAGGGGCGGACAAGGGCAAAGAGGGGCGGACAAGGGCAAAGAGGGGCGGACAAGGGCAAAGAGGGGCGGACAAGGGCAAAGAGGGGCGGACAAGGGCAAAGAGGGGCGGACAAGTGCTGAAAATACGGGACAAGGGCAAAGATGGGCGGACAAGTGCTGAGAACACGGGACAAGGGGAAAGAGGGGCGGACAAAGGCAAAGAGGGGCAGACAAGTGAAAGAGGGGCGGACAAAGGCAAAGAGGGGCGGACAAGGGCAAAGAGGGGCGGAAAAGTGCAAAGGGGGGCGACAAGGGCAAAAAGGGGCGGACAAGGGCAAAGAGGGGCGGACAAGTGCTGAGAATACAGGAGAAATGCAAAGAGGCGCGGACAAGGGTAAAGAGGTGCGGACAAGGGCAAAAAGGGGCGGACAAGTGATGAGAATACGGGACAAGGGAAAAGAGGGGAAGACAAGGGCAAAGATGGGCGGACAAGTGCAAAGAGGGGCGGACAAGGGCAAAGAGGGGCGACAAGTTCTGAGAATACGGGACAAGGTCAAAGAGGGGCGGACAAAGGCAAAGAGGGGCGGACAAGGGCAAAGAGGTGCGGACAAGTGTTGACAATACGGGACAAGTTCAAAGAGGGGCACACAAAGGCATAGATGGGCGGGCAAGGGCAAAGAGGGGCGGACAAGTGCAAAGAGGGGCGGACAAGGGTAAAGAGGGGCGGACAAGGGCAAAGAGGGGCGGACAAGTACTGAGAATAAGGGACAAGTGCAAACAGGTACGGACAAGGGCAAAGCGGGGCGGACAAGGGCAAAGAGGGGCGTACAAGTGCAAAGAGGGTACGACAAGGGCAAAGAGAGGCGGACAGGGGCAAAAAGAGGGCGGACAAAGGCAAAGAGGGGCGGACAAGTTCAAAGAGAGTGGGAAAAGGGCAAAGAAAGGTGGAAAAATGCTGAGATTTGGGGACAAGTGCAAAGAGGGGCGGACAAGGGCAAAGATTGGCGGACAAGGGCAAAGAGGGGCGGACAAGGCAAAGAGGATCGGAGAATGGCAAAGAGGGGCGGACAAGGGCAAAGAGGGGCGGACAAGGGCAAAGAGGGGCGGACAAGGGCAAAGAGGGGCGGACAAGGCAAAGAGGATCGGAGAATGGCAAAGAGGGACGGACAAGGGCAAAGAGGGGCGGACAAGGGCAAAGAGGGGCGGACAAGGGCAAAGAGGGGCGGACAAGGGCAAAGAGGGGCGGACAAGGGCAAAGAGGGGCGGACAAGTGCTGAGAACACGGGACCAGGGAAAAGAGGGGCGGACAAGTGCAAAGAGGGGCGGACAAGGGCAAAGAGAGGCGGACAAGGGCAAAGAGGGGCGGACAAGGGCAAAGAGGTCCGGACAAGTGCTGAGAATACGGGACAAGGGCAAATAGGGGCAGACAAGTGCTGAGAATACGGGACAAGGTCAAAGAGGTGCGGATAATGGCAACGAGGGGCAGACAAGAGCAAAGAGGGGCGGACAAGGGCAAAGAGGGGTGGACACGGGCAAAGAGGGGCGGACAAGGGCAAAGAGGGGCGGACAAGGGCAAAGAGGGGCGGACAAGTGCTGAGAACACGGGACAAGGGCAAAGAGGGGCACACAAGGGCAAAGAGGGGCGGACAAGGGCAAAGAGGGGCGGACAAGGGCAAACAGGGGTGGACAAGGGCAAAGAGGGGCGGACATGTGCGGAGAATACGGGACAAGAGCAAAGAGGGGCGGACATGGGCAAAGAGGTGCGGACAAGGGCAAAGAGGGGCGGTCAAGGGTAAAGAGGTGCGGACAAGGGCAAAGAGGGGCGGAAAAGGGCAAAGACGTGTGGACAAGGGCAAAGATGGGCCGACAAGGGCAAAGAGGGGCGGACAAGAGCAAAGAGGGTTGGAAAAGTGCAAAGAGGGGCGGACAAGGGCAAAGAGCGGCGCACAAGTGCTGAGAATATGGGACAAGTTCAAATAGGCTCGGACAAGTGCTGAGAATACGGGACAAGGGCAAAGAGGGGCAGACAAGGGCAAAGAGGGGCGGACAAGGGCAAAGAGGGGCGGACAAGGGCAAAGAGGGGCGGACAAGGGCAAAGAGGGGCGGACAAGGGCAAAGAGGGGCGGACAAGGGCAAAGAGGGGCGGACAAGGGCAAAGAGGGGCGGACAAGGGCAAAGAGGGGCGGACAAGGGCAAAGAGGGGCGGACAAGGGCAAAGAGGGGCGGACATGGGCAAAGAGGGGCGGACATGTGCGGAGAATACGGGACAGGAGCAAAGAGGTGCGGACAGGGGCAAAGAGGTGCGGACAAGGGCAAAGAGGGGCGGTCAAGGGTAAAGAGGTGCGGACAAGGGTAAAGAGGTGCGGACAACGGCAAAGAGGGGCGGACAGGTCAAAGAGGGGTGGACAAGGGCAAAGATGGGGCGACAAGGGCAAAGAGAGGCGGACAAGAGTAAAGAGGGTTGGAATAGTGCAAAGAGGGGCGGACAAGGGCAAAGAGGTGCGGACAAGGGCAAAGAGGGGCGCACAAATGCTGAGAATACGGGACAAGTGCAAATAGGCTCGGACAAGTGCTGAGAATATGGGACAAGGGCAAAGAGGGTCGGACAAGGGCAAAGAGGGTCGGACAAGGGCAAAGAGGGTCGGACAAGGGCAAAGAGGGTCGGACAAGGGCAAAGAGCGGCGGACAAGGGCAAAGAGGGGCGGACAAGGGCAAAGAGGGGCGGACAAGGGCAAAGAGGGGCGGACAAGGGCAAAGAGGGGCGGAGAAGTACTGGGAATACGGGACAAGGGAAAGAGGGGCGGACAAGGGCAAAGAGGGGCGGACAAGGGCAAAGAGGGGCGGACATGTGCGGAGAATACGGGACAGGAGCAAAGAGGTGCGGACATGGGCAAAGAGGTGCGGACAAGGGCAAAGAGGGGCGGTCATGGGTAAAGAGGTGCGGACAAGGGCAAAGAGGGGCGGAGAAGTCAAAGAGGGGTGGACAAGGGCAAAGATGGGCCGACAAGGGCAAAGAGAGGCGGACAAGAGCAAAGAGGGTTGGAATAGTGCAAAGAGGGGCGGACAAGGGCAAAGAGGGGCGGACAAGGGCAAAGAGGGGCGGACAAGGGCAAAGAGGGGCGGACAAGGGCAAAGAGGGGCGGACAAGGGCAAAGAGGGGCGGACAAGGGCAAAGAGGGGCGGACAAGTGCTGAGAATACGGGACAAGTGCAAACAGGGGCGGACAAGGGCAAAGAGGGGCGGACAAGGGCAAAGAGGGGCGGACAAGGGCAAAGAGGGGCGGACAAGGGCAAAGAGGGGCGGACAAGGGCAAAGAGGGGCGGACAAGGGCAAAGAGGGGCGGACAAGTGCTGAGAATACGGGACAAGTGCAAACAGGGGCGGACAAGTGCTGAGAATACGGGACAAGGGCAAAGAGGGGCGGAAAAGTACTGAGAATACGGGACAAAAGCAAAGAGGGGTGGAAAAGGGCAAAGAGGGGCGGACAAGGGCAAAGAGGTGCGGAAAAGTGCTGAGAATACGGGACAAGGGTAAAGTGTGGCGGACAAGGGCAAAGAGGGGCGGACAAGGGCAAAGAGGGGCGGACAAGGCAAATGGGGGCGACAAGGGCAAAGAGGGGAGGACAAGTGCTGAGAATACGGGACAAGGGCAAAGAGGCGCGGACAAGGGCAAAGAAGGGCCGACAAGGGCAAAGACGTACCGACAAGGGCAAATTGGGGCGGACAACGGCAAAGAGGGGCAGACAAGGGCAAAGAGGGGCGGACAAGGACAAAGAGGTGCGGACAAGAACAAAGAGTTGCGGACTAGGGCAAAGAGGGGCGGACAAGGGTAAAGAGGGGCGGACAATTGCTGAGAATACGGGACAAGGGAAAGAGGGCCGGACAAGTGTAAAGAGGGGGGGACAAGTGGAAAGATTGGCGGACAAGGGCAAAGAGGGGCGGAAAAGGGCAAATAGGGGCGGACAAGGGCAAAGAAGGGCGGAAAAGCTGAAGGAGGGGTGGACAAAGGCAAAGAGGGGCGGACAAGGGCAAAGAGGGGCGTACAATGACAAAGGGGGGCGATAAGGGCAAAGAGGGGCGGACAATTACAAAGGGGGGCCGGACAAATGCTGAGAATATGGGACAAGGGCAAAGAGGGGCTGACAAGGGCTGAGAATACGGACAATGGCAAAGAGGGGCGGACAAGGGCAAAGAGGGGCGGACAAGTGCTGAGAATACGGGACAAGTGCATAGAGGGGCGGACAAGGGCAAAGAGGGCGGACAAGGGCAGAGAGTGGCGGACAAGGGCAGAGAGTGGCGGACAAGGGCAAAGAGGACAGGACAAGGGCAAAGAGGGGCGAACAAGGGCAAAGGGGGGCGACAAGGTCAAAGAGGGGTGGACAAGGGCGAAGAGGGGCGGACAAGGGCAAAGAGGGGCGGACAAGAGCAAAGAGGGGCGGACAAGGGCAAAGAGGGGCGGACAAGGGCAAAGAGGACCGGACAAGGGCAAAGAGGACCGGACAAGGGCAAAGGGGGGCGACAAGGGCAAAGAGGGGCGGACAAGGGCAAAGAGGGGCGGACAAGGGCAAAGAGGGGCGGACAAGGGCAAAGAGGGGCGGACAAGGGCAAAGAGGGGCGGACAAGGGCAAAGAGGGGCGGACAAGGGCAAAGATGGGCCGACAAGGGCAAAGAGGGGCGGACAAGAGCAAAGAGGGTTGGAAAAGTGCAAAGAGGGGCGGACAAGTGCTGAGAATATGGGACAAGTTCAAATAGGCTCGGACAAGTGCTGAGAATACGGGACAAGGGCAAAGAGGGGCGGACAAGGGCAAAGAGGAGCGGACAAGGGCAAAGAGGGGCGGACAAGTGCTGAGAATACGGGACAAGGGCAAAGAGGGGCAGACAAGGGCAAAGAGGGGCGGACAAGGGCAAAGAGGGGCGGACAAGGGCAAAGAGGGGCGGAGAAGGGCAAAGAGGGGCGGACAAGGGCAAAGAGGGGCGGACAAGGGCAAAGAGGGGCGGACAAGGGCAAAGAGGGGCGGACAAGGGCAAAGAGGGGCGGACAAGGGCAAAGAGGTGCGGACAAGGGCAAAGAGGGGCGGAGAAGGGCAAAGAGGGGCGGACATGTGCGGAGAATACGGGACAGGAGCAAAGAGGTGCGGACATGGGCAAAGAGGTGCGGACAAGGGCAAAGAGGGGCGGTCATGGGTAAAGAGGTGCGGACAAGGGTAAAGAGGTGCGGACAAGGGCAAAGAGGGGCGGACAAGTCAAAGAGGGGTGGACAAGGGCAAAGATGGGCCGACAAGGGCAAAGAGAGGCGGACAAGAGCAAAGAGGGTTGGAATAGTGCAAAGAGGGGCGGACAAGGGCAAAGAGGGGCGGACAAGGGCAAAGAGGGGCGCACAAATGCTGAGAATACGGGACAAGTGCAAATAGGCTCGGACAAGTGCTGAGAATATGGGACAAGGGCAAAGAGGGTCGGACAAGGGCAAAGAGGGTCGGACAAGGGCAAAGAGGGTCGGACAAGGGCAAAGAGGGGCGGACAAGGGCAAAGAGGGGCGGACAAGGGCAAAGAGGGGCGGACAAGGGCAAAGAGGGGCGGACAAGGGCAAAGAGGGGCGGACAAGGGCAAAGAGGGGCGGACAAGGGCAAAGAGGGGCGGACAAGGGCAAAGAGGGGCGGACAAGTGCTGAGAATATGGGACAAGTTCAAATAGGCTCGGACAAGTGCTGAGAATACGGGACAAGGGCAAAGAGGGGCGGACAAGGGCAAAGAGGGGCGGACAAGGGCAAAGAGGAGCGGACAAGGGCAAAGAGGGGCGGACAAGGGCAAAGAGGGGCGGACAAGTGCTGAGAATACGGGACAAGGGCAAAGAGGGGCAGACAAGGGCAAAGAGGGGCGGACAAGGGCAAAGAGGGTCGGACAAGGGCAAAGAGGGGCGGACAAGGGCAAAGAGGGTCGGACAAGGGCAAAGAGGGGCGGACAAGGGCAAAGAGGGGCGGACAAGGGCAAAGAGGGGCGGACATGTGCGGAGAATACGGGACAGGAGCAAAGAGGTGCGGACATGGGCAAAGAGGTGCGGACAAGGGCAAAGAGGGGCGGTCAAGGGTAAAGAGGGGCGGTCAAGGGTAAAGAGGTGCGGACAAGGGCAAAGAGGGGCGGACAGGTCAAAGAGGGGTGGACAAGGGCAAAGATGGGCCGACAAGGGCAAAGAGAGGCGGACAAGAGTAAAGAGGTTTGGAATAGTGCAAAGAGGGGCGGACAAGGGCAAAGAGGTGCGGACAAGGGCAAAGAGGGGCGCACAAATGCTGAGAATACGGGACAAGTGCAAATAGGCTCGGACAAGTGCTGAGAATATGGGACAAGGGCAAAGAGGGTCGGACAAGGGCAAAGAGGGTCGGACAAGGGCAAAGAGGGGCGGACAAGGGCAAAGAGGGGCGGACAAGGGCAAAGAGGGGCGGACAAGGGCAAAGAGGGGCGGACAAGGGCAAAGAGGGGCGGACAAGGGCAAAGAGGGGCGGAGAAGTACTGGGAATACGGGACAAGGGAAAGAGGGGCAGACAAGGGCAAAGAGGGGCGGACAAGGGCAAAGAGGGGCGGACAAGGGCAAAGAGGGGCGGACAAGGGCAAAGAGGGGCGGACATGTGCGGAGAATACGGGACAGGAGCAAAGAGGTGCGGACATGGGCAAAGAGGTGCGGACAAGGGCTAAGAGGGGCGGTCATGGGTAAAGAGGTGCGGACAAGGGTAAAGAGGTGCGGACAAGGGCAAAGAGGGGCGGACAAGTCAAAGAGGGGTGGACAAGGGCAAAGATGGGCCGACAAGGGCAAAGAGAGGCGGACAAGAGCAAAGAGGGTTGGAATAGTGCAAAGAGGGGCGGACAAGGGCAAAGAGGGGCGGACAAGGGCAAAGAGGGGCGCACAAATGCTGAGAATACGGGACAAGTGCAAATAGGCTCGGACAAGTGCTGAGAATATGGGACAAGGGCAAAGAGGGTCGGACAAGGGCAAAGAGGGTCGGACAAGGGCAAAGAGGGTCGGACAAGGGCAAAGAGGTGTGGACAAGGGCAAAGAGGGGCGGACAAGGGCAAAGAGGGGCGGACAAGGGCAAAGAGGGGCGGACAAGGGCAAAGAGGGGCGGACAAGGGCAAAGAGGGGCGGACAAGGGCAAAGAGGGGCGGACAAGTGCTGAGAATATGGGACAAGTGCAAACAGGGGCGGACAAGGGCAAACAGGGGCGGACAAGGGCAAAGAGGGGCGGACAAGGGCAAAGAGGGGCGGACAAGGGCAAAGAGGGGCGGACAAGGGCAAAGAGGGGCGGACAAGGGCAAAGAGGGGCGGACAAGTGCTGAGAATACGGGACAAGGGCAAAGAGGGGCACACAAGGGCAAAGAGGGGCGGACAAGGGCAAAGAGGGGCGGACAAGGGCAAAGAGGGGCGGACAAGGGCAAAGAGGGGTGGACAAGGGCAAAGATGGGCCGACAAGGGCAAAGAGGGGCGGACAAGAGCAAAGAGGGTTGGAAAAGTGCAAAGAGGGGCGGACAAGGGCAAAGAGCGGCGCACAAGTGCTGAGAATATGGGACAAGTTCAAATAGGCTCGGACAAGTGCTGAGAATACGGGATAAGGGCAAAGAGGGGCGGACAAGGGCAAAGAGGAGCGGACAAGGGCAAAGAGGGGCGGACAAGTGCTGAGAATACGGGACAAGGGCAAAGAGGGGCAGACAAGGGCAAAGAGGGGCGGACAAGGGCAAAGAGGGGCGGACAAGGGCAAAGAGGGGCGGACAAGGGCAAAGAGGGGCGGACAAGGGCAAAGAGGGGCGGACAAGGGCAAAGAGGGGCGGACAAGGGCAAAGAGGGGCGGACAAGGGCAAAGAGGGGCGGACATGTGCGGAGAATACGGGACAGGAGCAAAGAGGTGCGGACATGGGCAAAGAGGTGCGGACAAGGGCAAAGAGGGGCGGACAAGGGCAAAGAGGGGCGGACAAGGGCAAAGAGGGGCGGACAAGGGTAAAGAGGTGCGGACAAGGGCAAAGAGGGGCGGACAGGTCAAAGAGGGGTGGACAAGGGCAAAGATGGGCCGACAAGGGCAAAGAGAGGCGGACAAGAGTAAAGAGGGTTGGAATAGTGCAAAGAGGGGCGGACAAGGGCAAAGAGGTGCGGACAAGGGCAAAGAGGGTCGGACAAGGGCAAAGAGGGTCGGACAAGGGCAAAGAGGGGCGGACAAGGGCAAAGAGGGGCGGACAAGGGCAAAGAGGGGCGGACAAGGGCAAAGAGGGGCGGACAAGGGCAAAGAGGGGCGGAGAAGTACTGGGAATACGGGACAAGGGAAAGAGGGGCAGACAAGGGCAAAGAGGGGCGGACAAGGGCAAAGAGGGGCGGACAAGGGCAAAGAGGGGCGGACAAGGGCAAAGAGGGGCGGACATGTGCGGAGAATACGGGACAGGAGCAAAGAGGTGCGGACATGGGCAAAGAGGTGCGGACAAGGGCAAAGAGGGGCGGTCATGGGTAAAGAGGTGCGGACAAGGGTAAAGAGGTGCGGACAAGGGCAAAGAGGGGCGGACAAGTCAAAGAGGGGTGGACAAGGGCAAAGATGGGCCGACAAGGGCAAAGAGAGGCGGACAAGGACAAAGAGGGGCGGACAAGGGCAAAGAGGGGCGGACAAGGGCAAAGAGGGGCGGACAAGGGCAAAGAGGGGCGGACAAGGGCAAAGAGGGGCGGACAAGGGCAAAGAGGGGCGGACAAGTGCTGAGAATACGGGACAAGTGCAAACAGGGGCGGACAAGGGCAAAGAGGGGCGGACAAGGGCAAAGAGGGGCGGACAAGGGCAAAGAGGGGCGGACAAGGGCAAAGAGGGGCGGACAAGGGCAAAGAGGGGCGGACAAGGCAAATGGGGGCGACAAGGGCAAAGAGGGGCAGACAAGGGCAAAGAGGGGCGGACAAGGACAAAGAGGTGCGGACAAGAACAAAGAGTTGCGGACTAGGGCAAAGAGGGGCGGACAAGGGTAAAGAGGGGCGGACAAGGGCAAAGAGGGGCGGACAATTGCTGAGAATACGGGACAAGGGAAAGAGGGCCGGACAAGTGTAAAGAGGGGGGGACAAGTGGAAAGATTGGCGGACAAGGGCAAAGATGGGCGGAAAAGGGCAAATAGGGGCGGACAAGGGCAAAGAAGGGCGGAAAAGCTCAAGGAGGGGTGGACAAAGGCAAAGAGGGGCGGACAAGGGCAAAGAGGGGCGTACAATGACAAAGGGGGGCCGGACAAATGCTGAGAATATGGGACAAGGGCAAAGAGGGGCTGACAAGGGCTGAGAATACGGACAATGGCAAAGAGGGGCGGACAAGGGCAAAGAGGGGCAGACAAGTGCTGAGAATACGGGACAAGTGCATAGAGGGGCGGACAAGGGCAAAGAGGGCGGACAAGGGCAGAGAGTGGCGGACAAGGGCAGAGAGTGGCGGACAAGGGCAAAGAGGACTGGACAAGGGCAAAGAGGGGCGGACAAGAGCAAAGAGGACCGGACAAGGGCAAAGAGGACCGGACAAGGGCAAAGGGGGGCGACAAGGGCAAAGAGGGGCGGACAAGGGCAAAGAGGGGCGGACAAGGGCAAAGAGGGGCGGACAAGGGCAAAGAGGGGCGGACAAGGGCAAAGAGGGGTGGACAAGGGCAAAGATGGGCCGACAAGGGCAAAGAGGGGCGGACAAGAGCAAAGAGGGTTGGAAAAGTGCAATGAGGGGCGGACAAGGGCAAAGAGCGGCGCACAAGTGCTGAGAATATGGGACAAGTTCAAATAGGCTCGGACAAGTGCTGAGAATACGGGACAAGGGCAAAAAGGGGCGGACAAGGGCAAAGAGGAGCGGACAAGGGCAAAGAGGGGCGGACAAGTGCTGAGAATACGGGACAAGGGCAAAGAGGGGCAGACAAGGGCAAAGAGGGGCGGACAAGGGCAAAGAGGGGCGGACAAGGGCAAAGAGGGGCGGACAAGGGCAAAGAGGGGCGGACAAGGGCAAAGAGGGGCGGACAAGGGCAAAGAGGGGCGGACAAGGGCAAAGAGGGGCGGACATGTGCGGAGAATACGGGACAGGAGCAAAGAGGTGCGGACATGGGCAAAGAGGTGCGGACAAGGGCAAAGAGGGGCGGTCATGGGTAAAGAGGTGCGGACAAGGGTAAAGAGGTGCGGACAAGGGCAAAGAGGGGCGGACAAGTCAAAGAGTGGTGGACAAGGGCAAAGATGGGCCGACAAGGGCAAAGAGAGGCGGACAAGAGCAAAGAGGGTTGGAATAGTGCAAAGAGGGGCGGACAAGGGCAAAGAGGGGCGCACAAATGCTGAGAATACGGGACAAGTGCAAATAGGCTCGGACAAGTGCTGAGAATATGGGACAAGGGCAAAGAGGGTCGGACAAGGGCAAAGAGGGTCGGACAAGGGCAAAGAGGGTCGGACAAGGGCAAAGAGGGGTGGACAATTGCAAAGAGGGGCGGACAAGGGCAAAGAGGGGCGGACATGTGCGGAGAATACGGGACAGGAGCAAAGAGGTGCGGACATGGGCAAAGAGGTGCGGTCATGGGTAAAGAGGTGCGGACAAGGGTAAAGAGGTGCGGACAAGGGCAAAGAGGGGCGGACAAGGGCAAAGAGGGGCGGACAAGTCAAAGAGGGGTGGACAAGGGCAAAGATGGGCCGACAAGGGCAAAGAGAGGCGGACAAGAGCAAAGAGGGTTGGAATAGTGCAAAGAGGGGCGGACAAGGGCAAAGAGTGGCGGACAAAGGCAAAGAGGGGCGCACAAATGCTGAGAATACGGGACAAGTGCAAATAGGCTCGGACAAGTGCTGAGAATATGGGACAAGGGCAAAGAGGGTCGGACAAGGGCAAAGAGGTTCGGACAAGGGCAAAGAGGGTCGGACAAGGGCAAAGAGGGGCGGACAAGGGCAAAGAGGGGCGGACAAGGGCAAAGAGGGGCGGACAAGGGCAAAGAGGGGCGGACAAGGGCAAAGAGGGGCGGACAAGGGCAAAGAGGGGCGGACAAGGGCAAAGAGGGGCGGACAAGGGCAAAGAGGGGCGGACAAGGGCAAAGAGGGGCGGACAAGGGCAAAGAGGGGCGGACAAGGGCAAAGAGGGGCGGACAAGTGCTGAGAATACGGGACAAGGGCAAAGAGGGGCACACAAGGGCAAAGAGGGGCGGACAAGGGCAAAGAGGGGCGGACAAGGGCAAAGAGGGGCGGACAAGGGCAAAGAGGGGCGGACAAGGGCAAAGAGGGGCGGACAAGTGCTGAGAATACGGGACAAGTGCAAACAGGGGCGGACAAGGGCAAAGAGGGGCGGACAAGGGCAAAGAGGGGCGGACAAGGGCAAAGAGGGGCGGACAAGGGCAAAGAGGGGCGGACAAGAGCTGAGAATACGGGACAAGGGCAAAGAGGGGCACACAAGGGCAAAGAGGGGCGGACAAGGGCAAAGAGGGGCGGACAAGGGCAAAGAGGGGCGGACAAGGGCAAAGAGGGGCGGACAAGGGCAAAGAGGGGCGGACAAGGGCAAAGAGGGGCGGACAAGTGCGGAGAATACGGGACAAGAGCAAAGAGGGGCGGACATGGGCAAAGAGGTGCGGACAAGGGCAAAGAGGGGCGGACAAGGGCAAAGAGGGGCGGACAAGGGCAAAGAGGGGCGGACAAGGGCAAAGAGGGGTGGACAAGGGCAAAGATGGGCCGACAAGGGCAAAGAGGGGCGGACAAGAGCAAAGAGGGTTGGAAAAGTGCAAAGAGGGGCGGACAAGGGCAAAGAGCGGCGCACAAGTGCTGAGAATATGGGACAAGTTCAAATAGGCTCGGACAAGTGCTGAGAATACGGGACAAGGGCAAAGAGGAGCGGACAAGGGCAAAGAGGGGCGGACAAGTGCTGAGAATACGGGACAAGGGCAAAGAGGGGCAGACAAGGGCAAAGAGGGGCGGACAAGGGCAAAGAGGGGCGGACAAGGGCAAAGAGGGGCGGACAAGGGCAAAGAGGGGCGGACAAGGGCAAAGAGGGGCGGACATGTGCGGAGAATACGGGACAGGAGCAAAGAGGTGCGGACATGGGCAAAGAGGTGCGGACAAGGGCAAAGAGGGGCGGACAAGGGCAAAGAGGGGCGGACAAGGGTAAAGAGGTGCGGACAAGGGCAAAGAGGGGCGGACAGGTCAAAGAGGGGTGGACAAGGGCAAAGATGGGCCGACAAGGGCAAAGAGAGGCGGACAAGAGTAAAGAGGGTTGGAATAGTGCAAAGAGGGGCGGACAAGGGCAAAGAGGTGCGGACAAGGGCAAAGAGGGGCGCACAAATGCTGAGAATACGGGACAAGTGCAAATAGGCTCGGACAAGTGCTGAGAATATGGGACAAGGGCAAAGAGGGTCGGACAAGGGCAAAGAGGGTCGGACAAGGGCAAAGAGGGGCGGACAAGGGCAAAGAGGGGCGGACAAGGGCAAAGAGGGGCGGACAAGGGCAAAGAGGGGCGGACAAGGGCAAAGAGGGGCGGAGAAGTACTGGGAATACGGGACAAGGGAAAGAGGGGCAGACAAGGGGAAAGAGGGGCGGACAAGGGCAAAGAGGGGCGGACAAGGGCAAAGAGGGGCGGACAAGGGCAAAGAGGGGCGGACATGTGCGGAGAATACGGGACAGGAGCAAAGAGGTGCGGACATGGGCAAAGAGGTGCGGACAAGGGCAAAGAGGGGCGGTCATGGGTAAAGAGGTGCGGACAAGGGTAAAGAGGTGCGGACAAGGGCAAAGAGGGGCGGACAAGTCAAAGAGGGGTGGACAAGGGCAAAGATGGGCCGACAAGGGCAAAGAGAGGCGGACAAGAGCAAAGAGGGGTGGACAAGGGCAAAGAGTGGCGGACAAGGGCAAAGAGGGGCGGACAAGGGCAAAGAGGGGCGGACAAGGGCAAAGAGGGGCGGACAAGGGCAAAGAGGGGCGGACAAGGGCAAAGAGGGGCGGACAAGGGCAAAGAGGGGCGGACAAGGGCAAAGAGGGGCGGACAAGTGCTGAGAATACGGGACAAGTGCAAACAGGGGCGGACAAGGGCAAAGAGGGGCGGACAAGGGCAAAGAGGGGCGGACAAGGGCAAAGAGGGGCGGACAAGGGCAAAGAGGGGCGGACAAGGGCAAAGAGGGGCGGACAAGGGCAAAGAGGGGCGGACAAGGCAAATGGGGGCGACAAGGGCAAAGAGGGGCAGACAAGGGCAAAGAGGGGCGGACAAGGACAAAGAGGTGCGGACAAGAACAAAGAGTTGCGGACTAGGGCAAAGAGGGGCGGACAAGGGTAAAGAGGGGCGGACAAGGGCAAAGAGGGGCGGACAATTGCTGAGAATACGGGACAAGGGAAAGAGGGCCGGACAAGTGTAAAGAGGGGGGGACAAGTGGAAAGATTGGCGGACAAGGGCAAAGATGGGCGGAAAAGGGCAAATAGGGGCGGACAAGGGCAAAGAAGGGCGGAAAAGCTCAAGGAGGGGTGGACAAAGGCAAAGAGGGGCGGACAAGGGCAAAGAGGGGCGTACAATGACAAAGGGGGGCGATAAGGGCAAAGAGGGGCGGACAATTACAAAGGGGGGCCGGACAAATGCTGAGAATATGGGACAAGGGCAAAGAGGGGCTGACAAGGGCTGAGAATACGGACAATGGCAAAGAGGGGCGGACAAGGGCAAAGAGGGGCGGACAAGTGCTGAGAATACGGGACAAGTGCATAGAGGGGCGGACAAGGGCAAAGAGGGCGGACAAGGGCAGAGAGTGGCGGACAAGGGCAAAGAGGACCGGACAAGGGCAAAGAGGGGCGGACAAGAGCAAAGAGGGGCGGACAAGGGCAAAGAGGACCGGACAAGGGCAAAGAGGACCGGACAAGGGCAAAGAGGACCGGACAAGGGCAAAGAGGACCGGACAAGGGCAAAGGGGGGCGACAAGGGCAAAGTGGGGCGGACAAGGGCAAAGAGGGGCGGACAAGGGCAAAGAGGGGCGGACAAGGGCAAAGAGGGGCGGACAAGGGCAAAGAGGGGCGGACAAGGGCAAAGAGGGGTGGACAAGGGCAAAGATGGGCCGACAAGGGCAAAGAGGGGCGGACAAGAGCAAAGAGGGTTGGAAAAGTGCAATGAGGGGCGGACAAGGGCAAAGAGCGGCGCACAAGTGCTGAGAATATGGGACAAGTTCAAATAGGCTCGGACAAGTGCTGAGAATACGGGACAAGGGCAAAGAGGGGCGGACAAGGGCAAAGAGGAGCGGACAAGGGCAAAGAGGGGCGGACAAGTGCTGAGAATACGGGACAAGGGCAAAGAGGGGCAGACAAGGGCAAAGAGGGTCGGACAAGGGCAAAGAGGGTCGGACAAGGGCAAAGAGGGGCGGACAAGGGCAAAGAGGGGCGGACAAGGGCAAAGAGGGGCGGACAAGGGCAAAGAGGGGCGGACAAGGGCAAAGAGGGGCGGACAAGGGCAAAGAGGGGCGGACAAGGGCAAAGAGGGGCGGACAAGGGCAAAGAGGGGCGGACAAGGGCAAAGAGGGGCGGACAAGGGTAAAGAGGGGCGGACAAGGGCAAAGAGGGGCGGACAAGGGCAAAGAGGGGCGGACAAGGGCAAAGAGGGGCGGACAAGGGCAAAGAGGGGCGGACAAGGGCAAAGAGGGGCGGACAAGGGCAAAGAGGGGCGGACAAGTGCTGAGAATACGGGACAAGTGCAAACAGGGGCGGACAAGGGCAAAGAGGGGCGGACAAGGGCAAAGAGGGGCGGACAAGGGCAAAGAGGGGCGGACAAGGGCAAAGAGGGGCGGACAAGTGCTGAGAATACGGGACAAGTGCAAACAGGGGCGGACAAGTGCTGAGAATACGGGACAAGGGCAAAGAGGGGCGGAAAAGTACTGAGAATACGGGACAAAAGCAAAGAGGGGTGGAAAAGGGCAAAGAGGTGCGGACAAGGGCAAAGAGGTGCGGACAAGTGCTGAGAATACGGGACAAGGGTAAAGTGTGGCGGACAAGGGCAAAGAGGGGCGGACAAGGGCAAAGAGGGGCGGACAAGGCAAATGGGGGCGACAAGGGCAAAGAGGGGAGGACAAGTGCTGAGAATACGGGACAAGGGCAAAGAGGCGCGGACAAGGGCAAAGAAGGGCCGACAAGGGCAAAGACGTACCGACAAGGGCAAATTGGGGCGGACAACGGCAAAGAGGGGCAGACAAGGGCAAAGAGGGGCGGACAAGGACAAAGAGGTGCGAACAATAACAAAGAGTTGCGGACTAGGGCAAAGAGGGGCGGACAAGGGTAAAGAGGGGCGGACAAGGGCAAAGAGGGGCGGACAATTGCTGAGAATACGGGACAAGGGCAAAGAGGGGCGTACAAGTGCTGAGAATACGGGACAAGGGCAAAGAGGTGCGGACAAGGGCAAAGAGGGCCGGACAAGTGCAAAGAGAGGGGGACAAGTGAAAAGATGGGCGGACAAGGGCAAAGAGGGGCGGAAAAGGGCAAAGAGGGGCGGAAAAGGGCAAAGAGGGGCGGACAAGGTCAAGGAGGGGTGGACAAAGGCAAAGAGGGGCGGACAAGGGCAAAGAGGGGCGGACAAGGGCAAAGAGGGGCGATAAGGGCAAAGAGGCCGGACAATTACAAAGGGGGGCGATAAGGGCAAAGAGGGGCGGACAAGTGCTGAGAATATGGGACAAGGGCAAAGAGGGGCGGACAAGGGCTGAGAATACGGACAATGGCAAAGAAGCGCGGACAAGGGCAAAGAGGGGCGGACAAGGGCAAAGAGGGGCGGATAAGTGCTGAGAATACGGGACAAGTGCATAGAGGGGCGGACAAGGGCAAAGAGGGCGGAGAAGGGCAGAGAGTGGCGGACGAGGGAAAAGAGCACCGGACAAGGGCAAAGAGGAGCAAACAAGGGCAAAGGGGGACGACAAGGTCAAAGAGGAGCGGACAAGGGCAAAGAGGGGCGGACAAGCGCAAAGAGGGGCGGACAAGCGCAAAGAGGGGCGGACAAGCGCAAAGAGGGGCGGACAAGGGCAAAGAGGGGCGGACTAAGGCAAAGAGGACCGGACAAGGGCAAAGAGGGGCGAAGAAGGGCAAAGAGGGGCGACAAGGGCAAAGAGGGGCGGACAATTGCTGAGAATACGGGACAAGGGAAAGAGGGGCGGACAAGTGCTGAGAATACGGGACAAGGGCAAAGAGGGGCGTACAAGTGCTGAGAATACGGGACAAGGGCAAAGAGGTGCGGACAAGGGCAAAGAGGGCCGGACAAGTGCAAAGAGAGGGGGACAAGTGAAAAGATGGGCGGACAAGGGCAAACGGGGCGGAAAAGGGCAAAGAGGGGCGGAAAAGGGCAAAGAGGGGCGGACAAGGTCAAGGAGGGGTGGACAAAGGCAAAGAGGGGCGGACAAGGGCAAAGAGGGGCGGACAAGGGCAAAGAGGGGCGATAAGGGCAAAGAGGCCGGACAATTACAAAGGGGGGCGATAAGGGCAAAGAGGGGCGGACAAGTGCTGAGAATATGGGACAAGGGCAAAGAGGGGCGGACAAGGGCTGAGAATACGGACAATGGCAAAGAAGCGCGGACAAGGGCAAAGAGGGGCGGACAAGGGCAAAGAGGGGCGGACAAGGGCAAAGAGGGGCGGA